>NC_054710.1:19421302-19452999 GCF_016097555.1 Gigantopelta aegis | reverse complement strand
GGGGGTTGGGTTTGGGGTGAGGTAATAATCTCGTGATGTTCATTGTGATATATTGTATACCCGCGATTTGTGGAGGCCTGGTCGTGTTAAAGAGTTAATAAATGTATTGGGACTGCTTAATGGATAGGGAGAAACAACTTCTTCACTCGACGAACTCATTTCTTCATCAATGTCTTCGTTAAGGGA
This sequence comes from Gigantopelta aegis, assembly GCF_016097555.1. Lineage (NCBI taxonomy): Eukaryota > Metazoa > Mollusca > Gastropoda > Neomphalida > Peltospiridae > Gigantopelta > Gigantopelta aegis. Next base: position 19,452,813 of record NC_054710.1, on the reverse strand, counting down.
GACTATCACAGGTTATATACTTAATGGATAGGGAGAAACAACTTCTTCACTCGACGAACTCATTTCTTCATCAATGTCTTCGTTAAGGGAGACTATCACAGGTGGTATTTTATTTCTTATAAAACTATTTTGCTTTCTGAAATCTTTTTCGATCTTTATTACATATTTAACGGCGTCAGAGAACTTTGTAGGAGTACAAACCATGTGCCAGTTGTTTCCTTACCGTGGTAATTTTACCATCATTATTATCAGCATTGTGCCCTTTTACTTGACTCCAAATCAGTTCTATTGGATTCAGTTCCGACTTTCTTGACGGCAATCTTAGGTATACGTGTCCATGGCGTTCGGCAGTATCATCACTAACAAACTGCGGTGCACATTTGTTACTTTTCACAGGATCATAAAGAACTGGTTGTGTCATGTTATTGTAACAGGGTGCTCGGTACACGAATTGACAACAACTGGTTATGAAGCTTTGCACAGTTTATTGCAGATCACGGAGACGAAACCCATCTTCGTGAGGTTTAAGATGTTCCGTTCAACCATATCCACCGTCACTTATAGACTACTGTAAACCTTTACATAAATTATATTAAGATGCAGGACACCAAAATATCCGGAGCCCAAAAGAAACCACCATCCAGTATAACTCAATAAATGCCGAATGGCTACCTTCTAACATCAGCTGATCATGTCATGGTCAGCAGCCCAATCAAAACTAAAGACACTGTCTTCAGAGACAGCACATGAAAATAGTCCTTATAAGAAACAAAGAGATGTCATATGTATTCACTGACCACACAGGTAAAACATGCAATTTGAAATTGACCACACAAGCCAAGTACAGAAAGAAATATGCTGAAGAAAAGAAGTTATGGGACATGAAATACAAAACTAAGTTTACCATGTTATAATTATTCTCAAAAGGTATTTACTTGGTTCGTAGCCACGACTCTATGTCGTCCTTCTTGGCGTTAATTATAGGACATCGTGTTAGCTCAGTTATTTTGTTCTGGTAAAGAAGGCATAAGTTGTTCTTCAAAACATTTAATAAACTTTTCATGATTCATCTCAACATGGTAGTCTCCTTCTGTATTTTTGTTTTAGCTTCAAATACCAAGTCGCGACCATCTATCAGTCCATATTTATCACAGCCATGGCAGATAATAAGTCGTTTTCCCTTCCCAGTCATCGAACAGAGTTTAGGAACTCGATGAGTAGCGTCTAATTTAGGCAGGTGATTGGCGGTGCTTGTGCCCGGGTGGATATATGTCCAGTGCTGGGATGTTGTATGGTTAACATTCACCTACGTCTCATCTTGATATACTATTAAATACCCCTGTTCTCGTAAACTGAATGCTTCATGGAGACAGCACAGTCTCCTGTATGATATATTGGCGTTCTCAAAAATCACTTTCCCAGTTGTAGAAATATGTTGATATTTAAAATCGAGGTCGTGAAGTATTCTACGCAACACCTGCAATTGTCCGCGACAATCGGCAATGCCGTGGAGAATGCCGCGGCTTTTTTCATTTTCTGCAGCATTTTTGTTTGCCGTGGACTATATCGTATTTTTTTTCAAGATGTATTTCTTGCTTATTGTAAAAAATAAAATATACTTTGTGCACTGAAAACATTAAAAGTAAATATTAAAATAGTAACTGCACCGTTATTATTAAAGTATCTGAATCTGAGCTCCATCGGGCATGGTCGGAAATGTATGTAAATTCCAAAGTTAAACCCGCAAACGTTTCGCTAACGTTCGCGAACTATTTGATTGGTTCCCGACGTGGCCATTTGGGCTACCGTGAATCGTTTATACCAGTCTAGCGGACTGTTCGGCCTGGCTGAACTTGATCCAGCATTAAAACGAGTTCCAACTAGGTCATTTCACTCTGTTGACTGTTCATAGTATGTGCATTGCAGGGACCACTGGATTGCAAGGGGTGAGAACTTATACATTGTTGAACCGTGAATATATATACTTTTACACCACTTTCAGTCAACTAATAGTAGTGGTAGAAATGAGAGTTCTGGCTCACTTTGGCCCATTCACTTAACACGCGAGAGGTGTCACCCTCTCAGCGTCACCCTCCCAAGAGGGGATGGTGACGTCACAGCCCAGATGAATTTTCATTGGCTTACTAATGGCGATTTTAAAAATGGGGAAATCCCATATCGCACCAACTAACCAGAAAATAACCCCATCCACCCATCCACCCATCCACCCATATTGTACACCAAGTAAAGCGTAAACAATAAGAAACCATTCCATAAACACTACCAAGACATGAGTATGTGTTTGGTTATTAATGGTTTGAACTGCGTCAACATGAAGATGTATTAATATAAATGATGGCTATTGCGCTATTAATAAACAACATATTTTCATTATTTATTTCCCCATGTTCATCGTGAATGGATCACAGGTCATGGGGTCCTGCGTCCATTCTTACAATCTGTATATTGGTCTAATTCTATGCATGCTATTGGTATTTACAAGTGTTCAACGTCAGATGCCTGCACCCATGAATTGAATTTCTTGGGCCAGTTTAGCCATTTAACATAGTGTTGTTTGTTAACACCACGTCCTCTCGTCTTTAGAATCTTTTCCACTTTCCAGAGATCGTCTTCCTTTACGTCAACCTTTTGGAGCTCGGACTGGTAGAAGGTGCCCTGGATTTCCTCGCCATCGTAGTCCTTCACTCGATAGAGGGGTAGTCCACCACGTAGTAGCGTTTGGCTGATGGTGAAGATTTCTCCTGTTCACTTCTCGTCGTATTCTCTTGTGAATATGTTTCTCAGATGAGTGAGTCGAACGTGGTCCCCGACTTTGAATCGAAAACGTTTCTTCACTGACTTCACGTCTTTCTTGGGCCAGTACATTTTCCACCATATAGATGTTTCCTTGTTTTCGGTGACTGTGTTTGGAGCCATACCGATGGTTCTGTGATAAGTGTTATTATAGCTGTCGGCAAACGTCTGCAGACGATCGACATACTCGTAGGACTTTTTGTAGGTGAAGTACCGATACAGCCGTCCCTTAATTGTTTTTAAGAGTCTTTCTGCCACTGCTGCCTTAGTTTCGTTATTGGTAAGCAAATGTTGAATTTTCCGTTGTTTAAGAAGCCTTTGGACTTCTCTAGCTCTAAACTCCATACCCCTATCCGTGCGAATTCGACTCGGTTGTCTTCCCTCTTGGAATATATCTTCCATGGCTCTAGACACAGTCTGTCCCTTCTTGTCTTTTAAAGGTCTCAACCACAGGTATTTGGAGAACACGTCGATCACGACCAACACGAAGGTGTAGCCTCGATTATAGTTGGCAAACTTCACCATGTCCATGAGATCGGCCAACCACGTGTCATCAATTCCCATAACCATAATCTTGCTTCTGGCAAACGTTCTTCTGAGTGGGCGTTGTAAACTATAAGCTTTTTGTCTTTGCAGCCATTTTCTGATTTTGTATTTGTTGACAACATATTTTCCCGCTTTCCTGACATATCTATAAAGTTTATCAGGTCCTGAAAAACATGCTGGTGAGGCTGGGTTGAAATATATTTCCTTCAGATAATCTTCCCAAGCAGGCATGATCCGTGTGCATCAAATGTCAAACTAATTATGAGTCACTATATTTACAAACTGCACTTATATACACTTCAGTCTTGCTCTTCATCCGTTTCCACATCTGATGTTTCTTCATCTTCTGATTCTTCATCTGAATCATCGGAGAGTGTGTTGAGGTCAACATATGAAACAATAGTTGGGCGTAATGGTTTCATCGGGAGTTCCATTTTCTCATGGACACGTTTCCCCTCAATGTCTAGATCTGTGTAAGGATTCACCTTTCTGAGCTGAGCAAACAGAGGGTCAAACAGCGGTCCACATGTGAAATAAAGACAACCTGTTAATATGCCGATCAGTCTATCCAGGAATTTACTCTCCCATAGCTGCTTCATTTTGTTCTCAAACCAATCCACAGATTTACCATCTGCCTCGTAATATAGAAGAGAGTGAGGTTGATGAGATTAGATATCCTGCGTGTGTAAAGACTAGGGCTATGGCCAGAAGGGTAACACGAGACCCAGAGGATATTTGTGATTTGTCTGATACGTGTGTGAGCAATGAAATTGGAGTGGATGAGGTTATCAGTAAAATGGTAGATAAGTCAATTGAGGAACTAAATGTGGTGGAACCTGTTGACCTCCCGCAGAGGGTAAATGAACCAGTTGTGTTTGATAGAGGGGACTTACCTTGTAATAGACAAGAGTTAATCCTAGAGCAGGGGGCTGATCCACATTTGTTGGCAGCTCGCACTACATTGTTAACTGAGAGAGTATTAATGAATAAGAGAGTTAGAGATAGGAGATTGCCGGCGACCGAACTAGCTAGGAAGCATCTGAGCTATGCTCAGAGCAAAATAAAATCAGTGTTTGATAGGAAGGCTAGGAGTCGGGGATTTAAACTAGGGGATAAGGTCCTGCTGTACCTTCCCATTAAACGGGGTTCTGTGCAGAACAGGTATTTCGGGCCCTATGTTGTGCACAAACGGGTTAATGAGATAGGGTATGTGATAAACACTCCTGATAGGGTTAGGAAAAATAGGTATTGTCACATCAATTTGCTAAAAGGTTATTTTGACAGACTGCCGATAGTTCCAGTGTTACCGGTCCAAATTGAGAGACACTCAATTTCCTGTGATGACGTCAAGACTGCAGAGATCAAATTAACCAACAGCCAGATTCTAGCAGACTTGAGCCCCCAGCGAGCAAACTTGACTACGTTGATACAAGACAATGTTTCCATTTGTCAGGACCTTCCAACGGTTACCAACACCTTAATCCAGGTTGTGCGCTTGGAACCCAACGCTACACCGAGTCGACAGCATGCCTATCGGAGAAAACCTGGAAAACGTGCGACACTGAAAAAGAAGGAAACGAAGTTCCAGTGGTCAGATGAATGCGAGAAGTCATTCAACCATCCTAAGCAGATGCTCTCCTCGTCTCCCGTGATGGCAGCACCAGACTACCGAATGCCTTTCAAGCTGGCTGTGGATACCAGTGACGTGGGAGCTGGAGCTGTGCTGTTCCAGGAAGACGAAAATGGACTGGACCATCCTGTAAGTTTCTTCTCCAAAAAGTTTGACAAACACCAGGTGAACTAGTCCACTATAGAAAAGGAAGCTTTGGCCATGGTACAAGCTCTGAAACATTTTCAGATCTATGTGAAATCGGCAGTGCATCAAGTGGTGGTCTTTACTGATCATAATCTGCTTACTTTCATTCACAGAATGAAAGCCACCAACCAGAGTGTTTTGAGATGGAGTCTTCTTCTGCAGGAATTCCCAATTACCATTGAACATATCAAGGGCACATCCAATGTAATCGCTGTTGCCCTGTCCCGAAGTTGAACGTTATGATAATGTGTTGACATTCTTGATTTCTGTTTTGTTTTTATATATTTTTATTGTATACCAGGGACTCAGAGACTCAGTGTGATTACTGGTAGTCACCTTATTACTATGTGTTGTAAATGCCCGAATGCGTCGGTTAACGCACCTTTTGTTTTGTTTTAATGTAGTATATTTCCCTATTCCTAGAGTAGAGGAAATATCCTTTTTGAGGTGGGGGTGTGTGACGGAACATGCTCTTAAATTCGTTTCGCCTTTGGCGATATTAATTGTTTTAGAGGGCCGTGTGCAGTTCCAATACACACCCAGACCAGATGCGGAGGCCATGTGGCCAGTAGTTACGTAATACCTCCGCGAGTGCGGTTTTTACGACCGTGATTTTGACGACTAGGCGTCAGCAAGTCTGGCCATCTAAAGAAAAATGTCGTCTTGGTCGCTGTGGAAATATCATTTGTAGGTATTCGGTACCGCGATGTGCCCCCAGGCGATATTCTGATTTTGTAATAAATAGATAGGATTTAGAGATATCGAGGAGAAACATATTGGACGGTTCCGGGGAACGTTAGTCCGGCTGGACTGGTAAATATTTTATTTCTGCTCTGTTGTATAACCTTGATGTGATTGATGTGACTTTAAATATTTTAATACTGTATTATACTAATATTATTTAGACGGTGTTTCCGGTAATCTGACGAAGTAAACTGTAGGCTTCACTGTTCTAATATATATAAAGCTTAACCAGTCATCCTAGAGGACCTAGGTAAACTGTAGGTTATTGTCTTTATTGTGATAGGTACCAGTATTAATTCTGTATTACAAGGTTACTGAATGAGTAGTTACAGGTTAATTAAAAATTAACCAGTTAGGAATAGAGTTGTAATTCCTTTATTAATTAAGTTCACCTGGAAGCGTTTCTCAATTATCACACGTGTGGGTGTTGTGTCACGGTGAAGTGATTAGAATATTGTGTAAACTAGACAACTAGTGATAAACTAATTAAGTGATTAGTTCTGGGTTGTTATTATATTGTTGTTGTTAATTAACTACTGCGGCAGTACATTTGTCAGCGTAGTATTAATACAGATTCCAAAGTGTATTGTGTTTTTGTTGTGTTTTCTAGTGAACTAAACGTGCTATATTACTTATACTTTATATAAGATCTTATCTCTGATCATACCTAGACGAGCCACTCGGGTTTTGAACTGCCCGATACAGAGAGATCTAATAGATATACAGTTAGGAGAGATATTTGGATAATCGTGTTTTATTCAGTTACGGGTATTATAGGATCCCCGTGACACTGAGCTATACATTCAGACAAGAACCAAGAAGATATGAACTGGAGTCTGAGCAACCCTGGCGAAAATAGACGTCGAAAATGAGGGTAGTAAACGTCGCATGCGACGCGCGACGCCTAGTTTTGCAACCACTGAATAAATAAATAAATAAATATATAAATAAATAATTTTCAGATCACATACTTTCAGTATTTGATAACTGTAAATTAATCAAGGTATCGGCGCTACGTTTATTGACATTTAAGCAAACGTACTACGGTGACACTCCATAATTGACGTATGCGTCAGCAATCGTCAAACAAAAACACGTCAGTAGCAACTTCACTTTGAAATTTGTCCAGCGTTCAGAAAAACAACAACAACAACAACAACAACAAAAACACGTCATGCGACATATGTCATTTGAATATATCGATCGATGGTTAACATACATACATACATACATACATACATACATACATATATATATATATATACAGTTTACAAAAAAAAACGGTGTATTAAGTTTGAGATTATATGATAAAATGATTATTACCCTCGTGTGTTTCGGTATCTAGATTAGGAATAAACATAATGTATTATGCTCGGCAGACTTGAAGTTGTATGTGTCTCATATACATGATAGTGAAAAGTAAATACAAAAAAAAAATACAAAAAAAAGAAGAAGTAAAAATAAAATAAAATAAAATAAAATAAAATAAATAAATAAATAAATAAATTTAAAACTTCGTAAATACCAAATCTTTCAAATAAAGTTGTATGTGTCCGATATAAATTATAGTCAAGAGTAAATAAAAGAAAGAAAGGAAGCAAGAAAGAAAGTCAAGAAAGAAAGAAAGAAAGAAAGAAAGAAAGAAAGAAAGAAAGAAAGAAAGAAAAGAAAGAAAGAAAGAAAAGAAATATATAAATATTTTTTAAAAACTTCGTAAATACCAGATATTTCAAATGAAGTTGTATGTGTCATATAGATGATAGTGAAAAGTAAATAAAATAAATAGAATAAATAGAATAATAAATAAATAAATAAATAAATAATTTGTAGATAAGACATGTAGCATGGATTAGTTGTTATATGACTGTCTTTTTTAATGAAAGATAAGGTGAAAATATAGCTGTGATAAAGGTCTATGTGAGGTTTCGGATTTTGTAGAAAATACATTCCAATTAAGTTAATTTTATTGTATAAATATTTTAATTTTGCTTTGTTAAAACCCTTGACAGGCGGCTCCAGAGACTTCGTCTAAGTTAATGTTTCTCTGCTTTTGGTCTTAAACCATTCCAAGTAAACTTTAGTAGACCGTTTTTCGTTGCCATTATACCATCTGATACGAAATATGTACGTTAGTCGCTAGAGATTCACAGCTCCTACGAAGCTACCCACGACGCTCATGACAACTGTCGATCATGCCCCCACAAGTTGTATACAGCCTGGATTCAGTCTAATTCGGCAAGGAACGTTACTCTTTGCGCAGTAGGAATGTGAAAAAGGTCCATCATAGATTATACTTCGAAAATAATATATTATTAACCATCGACTTGATATGTACAAGCAATGTTATCGTATTTTGGACATTCAAGGCCGTGTCTAGAGGTTGGGCAAGTGGTGGAACCCCCAAAAACGTCTGAACAATAGCTTTTTGATTTACAAAATTGCTTTGCGCATTACAAAAGTAACCCCCCCCCCCCCCCCCCCCCCCAAGCAACACCATAAATACTATAGATTTGACCACAAGGGATCCCAATTAAAAGAACATAATGGAATGGTTACATGTATTTTTACGTATTTGTTTAAAGAAAAGGTTAGACAAAGCTGGTACATATTTTAAATTCCAAAACATTCACAATCTTGATGAAATGAAACAAGCTATAATGGCCTTCACATAGCCTCGTATCCTAATCTTTTGTCATGTAAATAGTCTTAGTTACTTATAGGAAAATTGAACCTGCATTCAAAACATACAGGATTTTGATAAAATGGCAATAAGTTAACTTCGTGCATGTTAGATGATGAATTGTATATAAAACGTGTCGGGGTTTGGGTTTCTTTTCATGCAAATGTAAAGAAAATAAGGATTGAGTAGGAATTAAACGTAACATTTGCTAAAAACGTAGGATCTAAACATTTGAACAGCACTACAGTATTCATTCTGGCAATTCAGCTGTACCAAGATGACGTTTAAAAGAAATTTCCTTGATGACGTCACCGAAAAATATCCTATCTTTTTTCCACTTAATGAGAGTCCCATTTTTCACACACTAAAGGACCTGCTACACGATACGATAGAATCGGACCGAGTTACTCGTACGAGTCACTGGCACGAGTCAATCGGACCGATTGAATCGGACGTGTTGCCACACGGTACTTGTCAATCGTATGAAACGTGACGTCATTGAAAATAATATCCTTCCTGTAACCATGGTAAACAATGTTGTGTAATGATAAGAAGGCGGCTGTCGTAACGTCTCTGTATTTATATAAATGACTGGACACACCCAACAAAACGTTGTGCCACTGATACAACTCTATGAGCTGTTGGGTCTGTACCGACGACAAGCGAACAGAGTTTTTCGCCATTACACTCAGAACGTCAACGTTATCTGCGCCAAGATCTGATTGGTCAACGTCCCCAAACGTCCATTTCAATCGTATGAAAATAGAACAAGTTCTAAACTTCGACTCGTACGAGTGACTCGGGCCGATTCAATCGTATGACATGCCACACTTTACGATATGCTTGTTGGCGTTGCAATCCGATTGAATCGTACGAGTCACTCGTATCGTGTAGCAGGGCCTTAAGAGAACTTTACGATACCTTCGAAAATCTGTCGTATCTTAAATCTACGACATTCGTATTTTGCTCTCAACTAGCTATGATATGTCGTAGCTAAGATGGCTACAATACATTTCGATCGAATTTGAGACGTCGTGCGAGTAACAGGGTTGACATTTAACATAAAACCATGGTCGCCAGCAGGTCCAGTTGAAGAAAGATCTTACTAGCCCTTCTCAAATTGAACTAGCCCTCCAATTATCACATTGAAATTTAACTGTGCAGCCAAAATCAATCTTAGAATGTTCTTTGTTGAATAATAACCATGTGCTCACCGTATATAGTCCGTTTGCTTCAAAAGGAAATCGATGAATAAAAAACATATAAAAACATGTTCTTAAGTTTAAAACCCATACAAACTCAAATGACATTTTTTGAAACAAAGAAATCCAGGATAAATAAAAATGTTACAAAGTACCATTAAATTATACAGATTAAATCTGTATTTAATACAGGGGTGAAGATAAAATGGTAGAACAGCCAAGGTATGCAACTTGACTAGCATTCTCTCTGATGTAAAATAATAATACTATTAATGCAGAACAAAGGGAATAAAGGTAGAAATGTGCTTGCTGTAGCATATAAACTAGTCTGGGGTGGCAGTCTTCTTTGTGGCGATGCAAGAAGGATGAAATAAGCTTTGTGGCGATGCAAGAGGAGTAAAATCTCCAGTATATAGGATTTTCTCGGGAGTGCCTGTCCTCCTACAGACGAAGCATGCACACGTGTGCGTTTAATTTGGATATTGTAAATGCTACAGTAGTAGGCTACTAATAAAATAAATATCAAAGAAAAATAAATTTGTACAAAAAAAGAAAGAAAAAGCAAACATTTTACCAAAATATACAATGTACTTAGTTATGATATTACAAAGCATAAAAGGCGTATTTATTGTTTATTACAGTAATAGTTGGACGGTTATGTCATCATGTAAGTCTTGGCGTCATGCTGTTCTTATTTCATGCAAATCGCTTAAACTTAAAAGGACAATCCTGAGTTTGCTGCAATTTTAAAGATATTATCGACTAACAGAGACGTTTTAAGGATTGTAATTACAGATCAAATATATTTTTCTGAAATAAAATATTAGTGGCTGTATATTAAACGTGTTTCTGATCGTTCTAATATTTGTAATAGGTTAAATTTCATTTCATTTCCTAAAATATTTGATTTCGTATGTACAAAATTATTTGAAGACAAAATCCAGTTTGGGCTTCTTACAAATATTAAGACGACCAAAAATATATTGAATATACAGACACTGATATTCTAAACAAGAACATATATTTAATATGTAAGTTTAATTGTAGCAATATTGTATTAGTCTGAAACATCTTACAATGCCGAAAAAATACCCAATCAATTAACTGACCTTTTGAATAAACCCTGTAGCAATGGAAAATTTCATTGTTATTTTTATATGCGTGCATTCACTCACATTAATGTGAGTTAAAATTACAAAATATATTTTGATTTTTTTTTACAGAATAATGTAAGCCAATTAAATGCAATTCATTTTGTGCCATAACATTGAATACCAACTGTCAAATAGTAGCTCTACTAGATAATTATGGTGTATCCATTCCATTCCAATAAGCCGACAAGATTGTCGCCCAACGGATTACCTTTGTAAAATTCTTAGTCGCCCTTACCCTGCTAATTTTCAACCCTGGAGTAATCGCATAATGAGAGCACCCCATGACTAAACTGTCGCAACTTTGGAATCTCGCAGTGCAATAGAAAACGATTTGTGAGGACGATAAGATGTTGGTTGAGGGAGCCTTGTGAGTTAGACCCCATGATAATAGTTAACATATCACACAAACACCTTTTCAAAGGCTTCCTTCACGGTTAGGAGCAGGTTGGCTTTTTTGTAATGTTTTGCCTAGCCGCTGGTGACGTCTGATGGACGGACACGTCAATTCATTCAGAGCAAGCTGTTGTAGCGCATGCTTGTCATGGGCACAGGTGCCGGCCGTGGCCCGTTCCTTGGTCCAGGACAGGAATTGTGACAGTGACTGAAACTAGTTTTAAATAACCCAGCAGTTTTAACTAACCCAGCAGTTTTGAATAACCCAGCAGTTTTAACTAACCCAGAGGTTTTAAATAACCCAGCAGTTTTAAATAACCCAGCAGTTTTGAATAACCCAGCGACAACTAGGCTTCTATTTCTAAACAAGACAAGACAAGACAAGACTTTATTTACACTCGGGCCGTTACACAACGGCATAGGAGGAATATATACATAAACATTTTGTTATATACACGTGACAAGATGGTTGACAGTAAATACATTAATAATAATACATACACAAACACATATACAAACATATACAATCACGCACATCAATATATTATGTAATAATACAGATATTTAATACAAATATACGGGTATCCAAGTACTTATAAACGAATAGATTGTTAAACTTATATATAGTGTAATGGATAATGATAGTATTTTGTTAATTATGTTTGGTTTTGATGGTGTTTGTAGTCAAGGGCGTTTGAATTCATTAGTTATTATATTTATGAAATATGATAATTTCTTTAGGGTACTAATTCGTTTATTCTCCATTAGTTCTCTAAATTTATAAGTACTTGGTCGCGTATAATAATATGGGTGTAGCAACTGGACTCTTGAATTATGGGGAAAATGGCAAATAAAAAGATAACGGAACTCGTCGCCAATGTCTATTACATTACATAATGTGCAAATTCTATCTTCTATCAGTATATTATTCCAACGTCCAATTTCAACGGGTAGGTAATGGTTAGACGTTCTAAATTTTAAGAGTGCTGTCCACAGTTTTTCTGGTAGTTTATTGATATAGCTTTCGAAAAATAGTTGTTTTTTGTATAATCGGTAAGTGTTGCCTCTCGATGACAGTGCTTTAATTTACGGTATGCTGTGTTATATAACAGTGGAATGAGGATGTGACCCGGGTTAAAGGCGAACTGCCAGGCAAATTCGTATTTTGAGTCTACTATGCCGGATATACGTCACCTGGCACGAGGTCAGAGCAGACTTCACGCCAAGAAACCTACATCACATTGACAGAAAAAGAACCAGTGTGACACATGACTTCTAAACAGGATCTCTGGTTTTTAGTTGTTTTTTCTATATAAATGTCTTTCTTTGTTTCTGAATTATTTGATTCATTAACGGGAAGAAACGTCCGGCTTTCTGAAGTCAAATATCGGGAAAACAATGCACCACAAAACATTGAAGGGTGCACAAAATCAATTTCTTACACACCCGTTGCAAGGTTGAAAATTAATATGAAAACCGTGGTCGCCAGCAGGGCCAGTTGAAGAAAACTCTTACTGGTCCTTCTCAAATTCAACTAGACCTCCAATTATCACATTGAATATAACTACACAGCCAAAATCATAATGAATAAAGTTAAAATTTATATAAAAATATGTTATTAAGTTTTAAACCGATACCAACTCAAGTAATATTTTTTGAAAAAGAAATCCAGTATAAATAAAAATAAAATACAAATTTCACATTACCATTAAATTATACAGATTAAATCTCATTTTTAATACAGGGGAGAAGACAAAATACTACAGCAGACAAGGTATGCAACATGACTTGAATTGTATCTAAAGTAAAAAAACCCAATAGTCTGGGAGTGGCAGTCCTCTTTGTAGCAATGCAAGAGGGTAAAATCTCCAGTAAAGGATTTCCTCGGGAGTGGCTGTCGTCATAAAGACGAGACACTAGACAGAGTTTCATGGAATCGTCCACTAGTTTGCCAAATGCCCACTCGACTGCATTGTGCAGAGATAAGGCCTTCATCATGCCTTACGGTTTTATCGTTCAGATTACCTTGGATGTTCCATCCACACGATATGTTCACTTTTTTATGCACAAAATACCATAATATGTATTTGCTGGTATCAGTGGCGTAGCCGGGGGACATGGCCCCCCACCCTCATCAAACTTTAAAATAAAAACGGTATTAAATGTTTATAAAATTATACATACATACATACATACATACATACATACATCATAATATGGGTTGTCCTCCCCCCAATATGCATATGAGTTGGCCCCTCCCCCCTATGCAGTGGCTGGTATTGATGCGAAAAAGCTAATACTGCGAGAACCTCCAATACAAATAGAATATTATGTAACAGACGGTACCAAACGGGCTACAACTCCTGATAAATCAATATTCTGTAACAGACGGTACCAAACGGGCTACAACTCCTGATAAATCAATATTCATGTAGCAATTACACCGACCCCTGGTTACCAGTACTAACCTTTACACTGAATTATTTATATCTACGTCTAAAATCAGTTTTGTTTATTTTTGTAACACAGTTTTTCAGAGCCTCGGCTTAGAAGATTTCGCCGGTATTTACACACACTTCGTGTTTGGCATCGGGAGAATAGGTGCGATCTCAGTGTGCGACTTGTAGCAACGACCTTTAGCCTGTGATTTGTAGTAACGTTTTCCCACATAGGCCTACTGGACACGAATGTAGTATTCTATTTATTACATATCTTATAAAACAGGTTTAAAATAAATTAAAATGTCTTTTCCAACTAAAACGTATCATATACGGCCTAGCGCTTGTAGTTATGGTATGCGTCACAGACAAATCAGTTTCAGGTTAAGTTATACGTCACAGAGTGATCGATTTCGACTGTCCTTTCTTCATTTGCAATGGCGACCAATCTCAGAGAGAGAGAGAGAGAGAGAGAGAGAGAGAGAGAGAGAGAGAGAGAGACAACAACACACACACACACACACACACACACACACACACACACACACACACACACACACACCTCAGGCGCAGCCAGTCTGTCTTAATATTGTTATCAAACTTATGTATATTATTTTAATATGTTACCAAAATTAATGGATGATGTTGTCATCAACAACGGGTGTGTAAGAAATCCTTGTTTATACTGACCGTCACGGAATGGGAATTCTGTGACTTCTGTCCATAAGACACATTGACCGATTTGGTATCAGTCTTTCCTGCTAAAGGGTCGGGACGTAGCCCAGTGGTACAGCGCTCGCTTGATGCACGGTCGGTTTGAGATCGATCCCCTTCAGTGGGCCCATTGAGCTATTTCTTGTTCCAACCAGTGCACCACGACTGGTAAATCAAAGGACGTGGTATATGTTATCCTCTCTGTGAGATGGTGCATATAAAAGATCCCTTGCTACTAATGGAAAAATGTAGCGGCTTTTCTCTAAGACTATATGTCCAAATTACCAAATGTTTGACATCCAACAGCCGATGATTAATAAATAAATGTAGTTTTTTTTTTATTACGATCTAACGGTTGTCACTGTAATACAACTCTATGCATTGTTACACGTCGTCATTGCAATTGCACAGTGAGGACGCACCTTTAGGAAGACGGAAAATAAAGTGATATACTATTTGCTCAGCTAAGAGCATTTCTACGAATGGCGACTAGCGGTGGCGGAACACAAGTCCATTAATATTTTTATTTCCGGTATATTGTAGGCGGATACATTATATTATGTACGAGACTGTTGTAGTCAATTTATTTAATGTGACATCCTCCCATCTTCCCCACCCCCACTAGCAGTTTGAAAGGAATGCGGAAAAGTTGCAAGGGGGGGGGGGGGGTTAAAAAAAGAAGAAAAAAAAGCTCTCGGCTAATGCGCGGTCTAGGATCGGTCCATATAACAGCAGCTGTGGTATGTGCCATCATGTCTGTGGGATGCTGCATCAAAACGATTCCTTGTGCGAACTGAAAAACCCGCTGCTGGTGCTCCCTTGCACCTGCCAGTGCAGGCGGTCCCTCCTCTCCCCCCCCCCCCCCCACCTTTCCTGTCATGGAACAGCTTGTTCTGAAAGTGCACGTAAAACCCTATGACCTGACCTGACCTGAACTGAAAAGAGTATTCATCCCATTGTGAACGGCAGTGGGCTTACATCTATGTCTGACGTCATATATAGTCTATGGGCCATACCCTATTTTGGTATCACCTGGGCCGGCAAATTCTCATTACATGGTAGGTTTTGTAATAGCCCTATGTCTGTAGTTAATAAACTAGTATGTCAAATTTTTTAAATCACCAAAATATCATGACATTTTGGCCTCTGATGACCTAATTATTAAAGCAAATTAAATATTGATCAGTTTGTAGAAGGGTTTGATATAAACATTTTGAGTGGTAATTTGGTTGCAAAGTTATGACACATTTTGTTTTCCATGCCCCAAAATATCGTACAAATATTTGTCCTCGCCTCTATGTTTACAATTTGTGACACCCAATAGCCGATGTGTATTTTTGTGCTGGGGTATCGTTAAACATTCATTAACGCATTCGCCTCATTATTTTATGGAGTGATATCCACCAAAAAACTACTCCTTAGAAAAGTCTATCATATTAATTTATAGACTTAGGGCTATTCGAAAGAACACCATGAGGCTTTGGCTGCCCAGGTAATATCAAATTCGGCTCTGGCCCATGGACCATAATGTGTTAAGTGCTTCTTAACGCGGAGCCCCCCTTTTTTTTTTTAAATATCCACAAAATAACTATAAATAAATAAATTAATTAATTAATATATTACTTACTTAGTTATTTTAAAAAAATTAAAGCAATCCTCGCTGATGAATTGATAATCGCAGTCCTCAAAATAATAGAGGTTGAAACATAAACCTGGATATTGGAGTGAAAGGCAGCTGCACTTTGCAAATAAAAGTGAGTTGTTTTCATCATTGCGAATTGGATACGGTAAATTAAAAGGGCAGAATTACAGGGAGAAATAACACTGCAAAAAACACCAACAAAAAAACCCGACCCCCCCCCCCAACAACAGCCACAGATATAAAGGAATAATAATAATAAAAGCATAAATACCTCCACCCCACCCCCCACCCCCCCACCCCCCCGCACACACACAAAACAAAAACATGCATATTTTCTTCGAAGTACATAGGTGTCAGCAGGCGGCACTGCCAACAACTGTAAAGAAAATGCACTGTCCAATCTGAGGCAATAGTCAAAGTATTCCGTCGTCTATGAACAAGAGGGACGTTGTCTTGTACCCCTCAGTTTCAGCTGTCCGGAAGTGAGGGGAGGGGCGGGGGGGGGGGGGATTTGGGGCACGGACTTTGTCGTCATTGAATCTCTCAATTCTGTTGTGTTTTTTTTTTGTTGAACGACACTAATAGAGCACACTGGTGAATTAATATTCGGCTACTGGCTGTCAAGCATCCAGTTACAGTGGCAACCAATCTTTAGATGACACTTGCTACGTTTTCCATTAGTAGCAAGGGACATCACATACCATGGCCTTTGATATGATATACCAAGCATGAGGCATCGGTTGAGGAGAGAGAGAGAGAGAGAGAGAGAGAGAGAGAGAGAGAGAGAGAGAGAGAGAGAGAGAGAGAGAGAGAGAGAGAGAGAGAGAGAGAGAGAGAGAGAGAGAGAGAGAGAGGGAGGAAAGAATGGATTTGCCAAGAGGATTCGATCCAGTGACGTAGCCACTTAGGGCGAGCGCTCTACCACAAGCTATATCCCGCCCCTTCGAGCCCCTCAAAGACGGGCCATTGATGTATATGTCTGTTGAAAGTGATCACTATCCTTCTACACCTGCGGTTTGATCATTGTTAATTACAAACAAAAGACTGTGACTGTGAGGCACCCGAATCGAGCGTGAGAGGTCTAAGGGGGTTCAGGGGCATGTTATCCAGGAAATTGTTTAAATGTAGATGCTCAGAGGTACATTCTGGAGCTATTTGTGATGGGGTTTTAATATTTTATTTCAGGTATTTTGAGGTCGTAGCGCATAAATTTTTTGATAAGACTTCAAGAGCAGCAGTAAACTTTAACTACATTAAATGTGTGACAAGTTGTCTTGTTACATTACTGTAAAACCGTTAACAGTTTAATTAGAAAAAAGATTTCCCATCTTCATTCGTCGAGGGTGCAATATCGAGAATTCGGGCAATTTTCTTAAAAACCTCTAAATTCGGACAAAACTCATCCTGTCCCCCCCCCCCCGAAAATTTGGAGCCCATACGCCTGTGAGGGACTGTATGTGTAACACATGTACCATTTTAGGACAAAAAATATTTACGGAAATTTCCGAACGCTGAAATTAATATTTTATCTTCTACAGAGACGAGCCAAGTAATATCAGAGGGCGGGCTTCCAATAATGGTTTGGGGCGAGATGTAGCCCAGTGGTAAAGCGCTCGCATGATGCGCGGTCAGTTTGGGATCGATCCCCGTCGGTTGGCCCATTGGGCTATTTCTCGCTCCAGCCAGTGCACCACGACTGGTACATCAAAGGCCGTGGTATGTGCTATCCTTTCTATGGGTTGGTGCATATAAAAGATCCCTTGCTGCCAATCGAAAAGAGTGGCCCATGAAGTGGCGACAGCGGGTTTCCTCCTTCAATATCTGTGTGGATTTTTAATCCAGATACCGACTCCAAACCCTGAGTGAGTGCTCTGCAAGGCTCAATGGGTATGTGTAAACCACTTGCACCGACCAGTGATCCATAACTGGTTCAACAAAGGCCATGGTTTGTGCTATCCTGCCTGTGGGAAGTGCAAATAAAAGATCCCTTGCTGCTAATCGGAAAAAGTAGCCCATGAAGTGGCGACAGCGGGTTTCCTCTCCAAATCTGTGTGGTCCTTAACCATATGTCTGACGCCATATAACCGTAAATAAAATGTGTTGAGTGTCTCATTAAATAAAACATTTTTTTTTTTTCTGCTTACCTAGGCTGTTCCAACATTTTGTCTTCACCCCTGTATTAAAATGTGCAAATTGATGGTAAGAAACTTTTTTAATTACACATATATATTTTGTGACAATTGGTATGGGTTCAAAACTCAATAATGTGTCAGTCTGTCTGTTTATTTATATTATTTATTGTATATATCTATCAACAGAGGGGCGAGACGTAGCCTGATGCTAAAGCGCTCACTTGATGCACGGTCTGTCTGACCCGTGGTATGTGATATTAATAAATCAACGTGCTCTAGGGGTGTCGTTAAACAAAACAAACCTTTTACTATCAATAGAATGTATCTTCACTGACATAAATTTATTACAACTGTATGTAAATGACAAATTTGACCGATTTTTTTGTTTTTGTTTTTAATTTTTACTTTACTGTGTTATCAAGGCCATCTCTAAGTTATTTCTTGTATTTTAAATCCACCATAAACCAGACTCGTGCGCTAAGAAAATGCAATAGCTTTATTTAACCTAGAAAACCTCCTTGTTAAGAGGTTGTAGTTTTTTTTTTTTTTTTTTTTTTTTTTTTTTAAAGAAATGCAGGACTTCTGTATCTCCTACATAAAATTTCAGTACAACTGACAACTTTGCCTTTACAATCAGAAATGTTTTAGTTACAGAACATTGACATCATTTCTTGCCGGAAAGACGATTGTTTTTCATTCATTACAACGACAAACCTGAGTTTGTAGCCATTTTAAAAGGTCTTCGGCAAATGAAATATTTTGGCATTTTTTAACTTTTTTTTTTTTTTTTTAAATATTGCTCAAACTAAACATTCTTTCTTTAAATATCTTTGATGAATCAATTTTTGTGTGTTCTTAGTCTGCCCTGTCTATCTATCCTACTCACTCTCTGTCTCACTCACTGACCCCTCTCTCTCTCTATGTCTTATAATGTCTGTACTACCAATGGAAAAATGTAGCCAGTTTGCTTTCTAAGACCATATATTATAATTACCAATAAGTTTGACATCAAATAGAAAGTAAAGTTTGTTTTATTTGACGACACCACATTGATTTTTTATCTTATCATCGGCTATTGGACGTCAAACATATGGTCATTCTGGCACTGTTTTTTTAGAGGAAACCTGCTGTTGCCACATAGGCTACTCTTTTATGACAGGTAGCAAGGGATCTTTCATTTGTGCTTCCCACAGGCAGGATAGCACAAACCATGGCCTTTGTTGAACCAGTTATGGATCACTGGTTGGTGCAAGTGGTTTACACCTACCCATTGAGCTTTGCAGAGCACTCACTCAGGGTTTGGAGTCGGTATCTGGATTAAAAATCCCATGCTTCGACTGGGATCCGAACCCAGTACCTACCAGCCTGTAGACCGATGGCCTAACCACTACGCCGGTGACATCGAATAGCTGATGATTACTAAGTCAATGTGCTCTAGTGGTGTCGTTAAACAAAACACAAAACAAGCTCTCTCTCTCTGTCTCTGTCTCTCTCTTTCTCTCTCTCTCTCTCTCTCTCTCTCTCTCTCTCTCTCTCTCTCTCTCACCACATTCTTTCAACAATTTGTAATAATTTTATTTAGACTATTTTTGTGTATTTACAGGGATGACCTTAGAAAATGACGGCAAAAGAAAGAAAGTGATAATATATATATATTTGTTTTTTCATCTTGGCACATTTTATGGCTATTTGGTGTCTGACATATAGTTATTTATGCACTTTGTTTAGATGGTGAGAGACAAGAAAGGAAAGGATTTTTTTTTTTTTTTAATATATTAAGATAATAAGAATGACAGGCAGATGGTGATAGATTTGAAAGATGAATGAAGGAAAGTATGAGCAGAAGACCCTAACAGTAATATTCAAGGGAGATAACGGATTCCATTTAGATGGCAGAAAAACCCAACAGTAATATTCAAGGGAAATAACCCATTCCATTTACATTGCAGAACCTAAGGTCTCACTACACAGATGTCATCTGCCATTGAAACCCATGTTAAACTGCCCAACTTCAAGCGAAGATTGCCCATAGAACGGGTTCTCGTTGGCACTAACAAATACACCATTGCGAACATACATTATATAAGCATTTATTTTCACTCCAAAATTGAGAACATTTCCGTCTCAGTTTTTTGCTATATGACCGCATCTGGCTGTAGTACCGGTCCGAACAGGTGGTTCATTAACCGATTCACTCCGGCTGTCACTTGCGCAATATACCCATGTCCCAAAAGGTCGATGCACAATATTACAAAATAACATGGGCAAAATACAGCCAGAAGGCTTACCATTAAACATACATATTGTTTTAATTCTTCACCATTTCCTAGAAGTGAATATGTGAACCATAACATGTGCCACAATTAGGAACTATAGTGGACCGTGATGAATGAACTCTCACCCGGAAGTGATCTGTGTAGTGAGACCTAACAGTAATATTCAAGGGAGATAACTAATTTCATTTAGGTCTCACTACAGGTTCTAATAGACCAAATCAATTCCTATTGCCGATAATGTTAACGTTTACTAATAAAACTGATATAAGCAGCGTTTCAACACACCCAGTAAGTACAACAATAGAAAGTGTGGCACCTCACATCTAATCTACCTGCAAGAAAATGGGGGGTCACGTATCATTTAAGAGATTTAATTAATGTTTTTAATAGCAACCGTCATTTTTGCTGAAAATTGCACTTCCATTTTTGGGGGTACCCCGCATTAGTTTCAACCTCTGGTATATACTGCATAACAACTGTATTACAGATAAAAGTGTATTTATTTATTGTCAATAAATAATAGTATTTGCACAAATAATCAATGTCACATATTACTACCAATCACACCCACAGCTGCTTTTACTCCGTAAATATTTGACAGTGCACGTCGAACTATGACACGGAACTCTCTTCTTTGGTACTATGCAACCTACACAGATCACTTCCGGGTGAGAGTTGATTGATCACGATCCACTATAGTTCCTAATTGTGACACAATGTTATGGTTCACATATTCATTTCTAAGAAATGGTGAAGAATTAAAACAAAATGTATGTTTAATAGTAAGCTTTCTGGCTGTATTTTACCCATGTTATTTTGTAATATTGTGCATCGACCTTTTGCGACATGGGTGTACAGCGCAAGAGACAGCTGGAGTGAATCGGTTAATGAATCACCTGTTCGGACCGGTCCTACAGCCAGATGCGGTCATATAGCAAAAAACTGAGATGGAAATCTTCTCAATTTTGTAGTGAAAATAAATGCTTATATAATGTATGTTTGCAATGGTGTATGTTGTTAGTGCCAATGAGAACCCATTCTATTGGCACTCTTCATTTGAAGTTGGTCAATTTAACATGGGTTTCAATGGCAGATGACATCTGTGTAGTGAGACCGTAGATTTCAGAACCTAAAAGTAGTATTAAACGGAAACAACTAATTTAAATTAGATTACAGAAGATCCCAGGTCTCACTACACAGATCACTTCCGGGTGAGAGTTCATTCATCACGGTCCACTATAGTTCCTAATTGTGACACGTGTTATGGTTCACATATTTACTTCTAGGAAATGGTGAAGAATTAAAACAATATGTATGTTTAATGGTAAGTCTTCTGGCTGTATTTTGCCTGTGATTGGGAAAGACACATATGAGAAGCCATTTCTTTGTAAATCACTTTCACATCTAGAAATGTTACAGATCGTTTGCTCAAATCCAGTATAAGCTTAATTTTAGGATATTGTTCATGACGTTTATTAATGAATTCTAGGATTTCTGGTTCAGTTACAGTTGACCAAACCCAGATACTAACTCGATGCAATATATATCTGCTATACTTTTGTTTCCAATCTAGCCACAATGAGGCTCTATTGATAGATGTAACTTGGCTTCAAATGTGGCATCCTGGGGGACATCACCACTGTTCTTTATCTTGTGTATTTTGGCAAAAACATAAAGGTAGAAATTTTGTTTATAGGTCAGTAGGTTACTGCCTGTGCTTCGACCTCTGGAATAGGTACAGAATCTACAAGGTTACAGTTTCGAATAGATATTCTTGAAGCTGTCTCCCTGTACTTCACCATATACTGAACTATCTTGTAGATGGTTAAGGCATGCCTTAATAGTCACCTGCATTCCATAGCACAGTATTACCTCCCTTGTCTGCTTTGCTGATAACAATATTAGGGTCAGTCTTGAGGGAACACAATGTTCTGTCCTTGTTAAATTATCCTTCATTACAGGTAGTACTAAACCAAATAACTTCCAGCTGGGTCAAAGTTCGAGGTGCACTCAACTTTTGATAGAGAAGTGAACACCACAAGTCCTGTGATTGGTTATAAATATGAGTGTGTTGGTTGTAAAAAAAAAAAAAATCATTTGGGTAAAAAAAAAGATGCAATTTTATTTCATCTAGTACCAATGTGTCAAGTAGCCTTGTGCTTGAAACATGTATGATGTACCTGTAAATAAAATGTACTCAAATCTGGTGCGGAACTAGGGTAGTCATAGACGCTACCCGTTATTTCAGAAACGGGCAGCTTGACCCCCAATCTTTTCTGATTCACTTTAAGTGTGAGGGGTGGTAGTATTTATATCTGTGGCGTTTATGTCGATTGATACGCTGCACATAAGAGTTTTAGCCACATATGTCTTGGTGTACAAGGATGGTGGCAGATGAGCTGATCTTCAAGTTCTATATCCTAACAGTAACATTCAAGGGAGATCACCAATTTCAGTTAGATTGCAGAACAAGCTAACAGTAACATTCAAGGGAGATAACCATTTCAATTAGATTGCAGAACAAGCTAACAGTAACATTCAAGGGAGATAACCATTTCAATTAGATTGCAGAACAAGCTAACAGTAACATTCAAGGGAGATAACCATTCTATTTTGATGTCTGAGTGATTCTGGAACAACATGGTTCCTAAATCTACCTTTGATCTGCTTCATGTCACTGAAGCTTCACTCCACCGTGACAGCTGAAACAGTGGAAACAGGATGTGTGAGTGTAAGCAGCATCACAATCAGTAAATTGGGATATATTTCCTGAGCAGCATGCAGGCCTTTTCAGCAGTCACTAAAACATGCTGAGAAGACTATCACCAGCAAATTCAGAAGACACGACCACTCCTGCCTTGTATGGTCTGGGTTTATGTTCATCCAATGGTTTGGTTTATCCAGACTAAAGATTCCGCATTTAATGCTATCCAGTCCCAAGTTGAGCCAGCTAACGTTCACATGGCCATTTGGTTTACTGTAAAGCAGTTCTAAACAAGACTAGTGAACATATTTCTGCTCTGTTATTTTTCATAACTCTGTCAGTTCAATTGAGAAAAATCAGGATATATTTTATTGGAACATTTAAATTTATTTATAATGCTCAGACAATATTTCCCCAAATATTTTATCATATGTTGAAGAATTTAATTTTTTATATCAACTTGAGTGTGCACAAACAACTGCAATGGAAACCAAGGAAATGAATCAGAGGGATTCTAAATTCCATTTTCCGTTGGCTGTGTGTGACTTTGCCACACATTCTAAAAACTCAATTCTGTAGTGCCATACCCAAATATTTTATTTTGGCAGAAACCCCTGACTGCTTAATCCAGAGTAAACTGTTGCTTACCAGTATATATACTGGAGAGATGAAGTTAGCCCTTGTTTTATAATAAATTCACCAAATGGCTCAAATAAGAATAGCATGTTTATTAACTGGAACCACAGGTCTGAGAATGAACATTTTGAGTACAAATCATAGTAAAGATAAAACCAACATCTGAACAATCAACTCGCTCTAACACATATTTAAACTGAACTCGTCACCAGCAATTTTCACTGGCCTCGAATGGGCATCCATGGGTGTGTCGGAGGGGGGTTGGGGGGGCAGGGGTGTGGAGGGGTGCAGGTGTGTGAAGAGGGGGAGAAGTTTTCTTTTGTATCCCAAGTACATGCATACATGTACGTCAAACGTTTGTTTTGTTTAACGACACCATTAGAGCACATTGATTAATTAATCATCGGCTACTGGATTTAAACATTTGGTAATTCTGACTCGTAGTCATCAGAGGAAACCTGCTACATTTTCCCATTAGTAGCTAGGGATCTTTTATATGTGCATTCCCACAGACAGAAAAGCACATTATGACATACCATGGCCTTTGACCAGTAATATCAACAAAGAGTTTATGTATAATTGTAAGGATCAAATTATCAGGCCTTGAACTTAACTCTTTTTTTTTTTTTAAAGGAGACAAAAATGCTAAATCATTTATTTTTATTTAAACATTGTTTTAAGATGGGTTTTTTTTTAGGTGTTTAAGCATCTTGTTGATTGAAGAGTAACTGGAGGTGCAAAAAAAAATCTAGTAGCCCGGCGGACTACCAGGTTTAAACATCTGGTAGCCCGAGTGAGAAATTCCAAACTTTTGAAACATGACTAGTGTTTAATTATATAATTTTAAACTACGTAAAATTGGTTGAGTTGGGGATGTTTTGGAATTGGGTTGAGGATGTTTTGGAACTGGGTTGAGGATGTTTCGGAACTGGGTAGGGGATGTTTTGGAATTGGGTTGAGGATGTTTTGGAACTGGGTAGGGGATGTTTTTGAACTGGGTTGAGGATGTTTCGGGACTGGGTAGGGGATGTTTTGGAACTGGGTTGAGGATGTTTTGGAACTGGGTAAGGGTGGGTATTGTTTTCATTGTCGACATCAAAGGTTTGGTAAACCGCTAGTTTCTACTGCTCATCAATTTGAACAAAGTTGTTTGCTTCTTTTTACTTTTTCATTCCTGTGTACAACAATAAACATTTGGAACATTATCAGTCTTTACACTTATTCACCTAACATAACTTCCTGTGTACAACAATAAACATTTGGAACATTATCAGTCTTTACACTTATTCACCTAACATAACTTCCTGTGTACAACAATAAACATTTGGAACATTACCAGTCTTTACACTTATTCACCTAACATAACTAGTAATTATGTCTTTTATAGCAAAGTCACAAAACAAAGTAGCTTGTTTTTTTGTCTGTTCAGTCTACATGTATATTAAACTCTTGGAAAACAACTGCATGTAATGTTTATGTACCATTTTGAACAAAGTAAAGTTTTTTCTTTCTTTTTCCTTGATACATAAAAAAATTCAAATATCAAATGTAGTATTTCCACATCATTTTGAACCAAGCTGTTTGTGTTTTCTTTTTTCCTTTGAACATCATCAAATGTCTGGAACGTCACCAGTGTTAACACACGAAGCAGTGTTTTGTTGTTTTTTGGTCTCTCCTGTTTACATGATCAAAGTTTTGTAAAAACAGTAGCACTTCATCATCTTAACCCAAGTCGTTTCTTCTCTTTGTCCTTCCTGCGTACACAGTCTAAGTTTCGATCCTTCCAAGTACTCTTGCGCAGTTTTACAGGACGATTCCCGACATATTTTCCTGCAAGAACAAAACAATAAACAATGAATGAATGAATGTCTAACAACATCCCCAGCACATAAAATACATCAGCTCTTGAGTGTCAAACTATGGTAAATGCAAAAATAAAGCGATTATCAAAACAATAAACAAAATCACAAAAAGATCATTTTAAAATTATACTGAATGATCGTATATGTGTATACTTCAAAGACATTTTATAACATTATATAATCATAAAATTAGGAATTAAAACTTGAAATTCTGTCATTTTGTGTTTGTTATGTGACTGTCATGGTTATCATATGGTATAACAAATGACAGTTGTCACACATACAGCTAGGAGTGCCTTGTTCAAATGACACAGTTGTCACGCACACAGCTAGGAA
Organism: Gigantopelta aegis; assembly: GCF_016097555.1. Taxonomy (NCBI): domain Eukaryota; kingdom Metazoa; phylum Mollusca; class Gastropoda; order Neomphalida; family Peltospiridae; genus Gigantopelta; species Gigantopelta aegis. The sequence goes on along the minus strand of NC_054710.1, from coordinate 19,426,724 downwards.
AGAAAGAAAGAAAGAAATGTTTTATTTAACGACGCACTCAACACATTTTATTTATGGTTATATGGCGTCAGACATATGGTTAAGGACCACACAAATTTTGTGAGGAAACCCGCTGTCGCCACTCACACACAGCTAGGAGTGCTTTGTTCAAACGACACAGTTGTCATGCACAAAGCTAGGAGTGCCTTGTTCAAATGACACAGTTGTTACGCACACACCTAGGAGTGCCTTGTTCAAATGACACAGCTGTCACGCACACAGCTAGGAGTGCCTTGTTCAAATGACACAGCTGTCACACACACAGCTAGGAGTGCCTTGTTCATACGACACAGTTGTCACAAATACAGCTAGGAGTGCCTTGTTCAATACAGTTGCCACACATACAGCTAGGAGTGCCTTGTACAAACGACACAGCTGTCACAAATACAGCAAGGAGTGCCTTGTTCAAACGACACAGTTGTCACACATACAGCTAGGAGAAAAAAAGTTTGTTTTATTTAACGACGCCACTAGAGCACATTGATTTTTTATCTTATCATCGGCTATTGGACGTCAAACATATGGTCATTCTGACACTGTTTTTTAGAGGAAAACCGCTGTCGCCACATAGCCTTCTCTTTTACGACAGGCAGCAAGGGATCTTTTATTTGCACTTCCCACAGGTAGGATAGCACAAACCATGGCCTTTGTTGAACCAGTTATGGATCACTGGTCGGTGCAAGTGGTTTAAACCTACCCATTGAGCCTTGCGAAGCACTCACTCAGAGTTTGGAGTCGGTATCTGGATTAAAAATCCCATGCCTCGACTGGGATCCGAACCCAGTACCTACCAACGTGTAGACTGATGGCCTAACCACGACGCCACCGAGGCCGGTAACATACAGCTAGGAGTGCCATGTTCAAATGAAACAGTTGTCACACATACAGCTAGGAGTGCCTTGTTGAAATGACACAGATGCCACACATACATCTAGGAGTGCCTTGTTCAAATGACACAGTTGCCACACATACAGCTAGGAGTGCCTTGTTTAATCGACACAGTTGTCACACATACAGCTAGGAGTGCCTTGTTCAAACGACGCAGTTGCCACACACAGCTAGGAGTGCCTTGTTCAAATGACGCAGTTGCCACACATACAGCTAGGAGTGCCTTGTTCAAACGATGCAGTTGCCACACATACAGCTAGGAGTGCCTTGTTCAAACGAAGCAGTTGCCACACATACAGCTAGGAGTGCCTTGTTCAAACGACGCAGTTGCCACACATACAGCTAGGAGTGCCTTGTTCAAATGATGCAGTTGCCACACATACAGCTAGGAGTGCCTTGTTCAAATGATGCAGTTGCCACACATACAGCTAGGAGTGCCACATTCTAGTGTAAAGATCATAATTACACAGAAAAGTGGTATAATAGTACAAACATAAAAATCTAAAATACTTTGAATGAGTAGAAACGAACATTTGGTAAATATCAAATGGGTTTCAATGGGTGACATGGATAGTATGCATAAGTTACAGGATAATGGTAAATATCAAATGGGTTTATGACATGGATAGTATGCATAAGTTACAGGATAATGGTAAATATCAAATGGGTTTATGACATGGGTAGTATGCATAAGTTACAGGATAATGGTAAATATCAAATGGGTTTATGACATGGGTAGTATGCATAAGTTACAGGATAATGGTAAATATCAATCTTTAGTATAGCATAAGTTACTTGATAATGGTAAATATCAAATGGGTTTATGACATGGATAGTATGCATAAGTATGCATAAGTTATAATGGTAAATATCAAATGGGTTTATGACATGGATAGTATGCATAAGTTACAGGATAATGGTAAATATCAAATGGGTTTATGACATGGATAGTATGCATAAGTTACAGGATAATGGTAAATATCAAATGGGTTTATGACATGGGTAGTATGCATAAGTTACAGGATAATGGTAAATATCAAATGGGTTTATGACATGGATAGTATGCATAAGTTACAGGATAATGGTAAATATCAAATGGGTTTATGACATGGATAGTATGCATAAGTTACAGGATAATGGTAAATATCAAATGGGTTTATGACATGGATAGTATGCATAAGTTACTGGGTAGTATGCATAAGTTACAGGATAATGGTAAATATCAAATGGGTTTATGCCATGGGTAGTATGCATAAGTTACTGGGTAGTATGCATAAGTTACAGGATAATGGTAAATATCAAATGGGTTTATGACATGGATAGTATGCATAAGTTACAGGATAATGGTAAATATCAAATGGGTTTATGACATGGGTAGTATGCATAAGTTACTGGGTAGTATGCATAAGTTACAGGATAATGGTAAATATCAAATGGGTTTATGACATGGATAGTATGCATAAGTTACAGGATAATGGTAAATATCAAATGGGTTTATGACATGGATAGTATGCATAAGTTACAGGATAATGGTAAATATCAAATGGGTTTATGACATGGATAGTATGCATAAGTTACAGGATAATGGTAAATATCAAATGGGTTTATGACATGGATAGTATGCATAAGTTACAGGTAGGCATAAGTATGACATGGGTAATATCAAATATGACATGGATAGTATGCATAAGTTACAGGATAATGGTAAATATCAAATGGGTTTATGACATGGATAGTATGCATAAGTTACAGGATAATGGTAAATATCAAATGGGTTTATGACATGGGTAGTATGCATAAGTTACTGGGTAGTATGCATAAGTTACAGGATAATGGTAAATATCAAATGGGTTTATGACATGGATAGTATGCATAAGTTACAGGATAATGGTAAATATCAAATGGGTTTATGACATGGATAGTATGCATAAGTTACAGGATAATGGTAAATATCAAATGGGTTTATGACATGGATAGTATGCATAAGTTACTGGGTAGTATGCATAAGTTACAGGATAATGGTAAATATCAAATGGGTTTATGACATGGATAGTATGCATAAGTTACAGGATAATGGTAAATATCAAATGGGTTTATGACATGGATAGTATGCATAAGTTACAGGATAATGGTAAATATCAAATGGGTTTATGACATGGATAGTATGCATAAGTTACAGGATAATGGTAAATATCAAATGGGTTTATGACATGGATAGTATGCATAAGTAGTATATCAAAGGGTTTATGACATGGATAGTATGCATAAGTTACAGGATAATGGTAAATATCAAATGGGTTTATGACATGGATAGTATGCATAAGTTACAGGATAATGGTAAATATCAAATGGGTTTATGACATGGATAGTATGCATAAGTTACAGGATAATGGTAAATATCAAATGGGTTTATGACATGGATAGTATCCCCGCATGCATAAGTTACAGGATAATGGTAAATATCAAATGGGTTTATGACATGGGTATATGTATATGCATAAGTTACAGGATAATGGTAAATATCAAATGGGTTTATGACATGGATAGTATGCATAAGTTACAGGATAATGGTAAATATCAAATGGGTTTATGACATGGATAGTATGTTACATAAGTTACAGGATAATGGTAAATATCAAATGGGTTTATGACATGGATAGTATGCATAAGTTACAGGATAATGGGTAAATATCAAATGGGTTTATGACATGGATAGTATGCATAAGTTACAGGATAATGGTAAATATCAAATGGTAATGGATAGTATGCAAAGTTACAGGATAATGGTAAATGCATGGGTTATGGATAGTATGCATAATGGTTTATCAAATGGGTTTATGACATTACAGGATATGGTAAATATCAAATGGGTTTATGACATGGATAGTATGCATAAGTTACAGGATAATGGTAAATATCAAATGGGTTTATGACATGGATAGTATGCATAAGTTACAGGATAATGGTAAATATCAAATGGGTTTATGACATGGATAGTATGCATAAGTTACAGGATAATGGTAAATATCAAATGGGTTTATGACATGGATAGTATGCATAAGTTACTGGATAATGGTAAATATCAAATGGGTTTATGACATGGGTAGGTATATGCATGGTTACTGGATATGCATAAGTTATGCAATGGGGGATAATGGTAAATATCAAATATGACATGGATAGTATGCATAAGTTACAGGATAATGGTAAATATCAAATGGGTTTATGACATGGATAGTATGCATAAGTTACAGGATAATGGTAAATATCAAATGGGTTTATGACATGGATAGTATGCATAAGTTACAGGATAATGGTAAATATCAAATGGGTTTATGACATGGATAGTATGCATAAGTTACAGGATAATGGTAAATATCAAATGGGTTTATGACATGGATAGTATGCATAAGTTACAGGATAATGGTAAATATCAAATGGGTTTATGACATGGATAGTATGCATAAGTTACAGGATAATGGTAAATATCAAATGGGTTTATGACATGGATAGTATGCATAAGTTACTGGGTAGTATGCATAAGTTTCAGGATAATGGTAAATATCAAATGGGTTTATGACATGGATAGTATGCATAAGTTACAGGATAATGGTAAATATCAAATGGGTTTATGACATGGATAGTATGCATAAGTTACAGGATAATGGTAAATATCAAATGGGTTTATGACATGGATAGTATGCATAAGTTACAGGATAATGGTAAATATCAAATGGTAAATATCAAATGGGTTTATGACATGGATAGTATGCATAAGTTACAGGATAATGGTATGCATAAGTTACAGGATAATGGTAAATATCAAATGACATGGTTTATGACATGTTTATGACATGGGTAGTATGCATAAGTTACTGGGTAGTATGCATAAGTTACAGGATAATGGTAAATATCAAATGGGTTTATGACATGGTAGTATGCATAAGTTACAGGATAATGGTAAATATCAAATGGGTTTATGACATGGATAGTATGCATAAGTTATAGGATAATGGTAAATATCAAATGGGTTTATGACATGGATAGTATGCATAAGTTACAGGATAATGGTAAATATCAAATGGGTTTATGACATGGATAGTATGCATAAGTTACTGGATAGTATGCATAAGTTACAGGATAATGGTAAATATCAAATGGGTTTATGACATGGATAGTATGCATAAGTTACAGGATAATGGTAAATATCAAATGGGTTTATGACATGGATAGTATGCATAAGTTACAGGATAATGGTAAATATCAAATGGGTTTATGACATGGATAGTATGCATAAGTTACAGGATAATGGTAAATATCAAATGGGTTTATGACATGGATAGTATGCATAAGTTACAGGATAATGGTAAATATCAAATATGACATGGATAGTATGCATAAGTTACAGGATAATGGTAAATATCAAATGGGTTTATGACATGGATAGTATGCATAAGTTACAGGATAATGGTAAATATCAAATGGGTTTATGACA
>NC_054710.1:19403720-19421102 GCF_016097555.1 Gigantopelta aegis | reverse complement strand
TATCTCAACATGACTCGTCTCGTTGTTCAGTATATTCTTATTTTATCTATGTGCTGTGTTTAGATCGCTATCTCACCATGACTCGTCTCGTTGTTCAGTGTATTGTTATTTTATCTATGTGCTGTGTTTAGATCGCTATCTCAACATGACTCATCTCGTTGTTCAGTGTATTGTTATTTTATCTATGTGCTGTGTTTATATCGCTATCTCAACATGACTCATCTCGTTGTTGAGATTGTTGTTATTTTAGCTATGTGCTGTGTTTAGATCGCTATCTCAACATGACTCATATCGTTGTTCAGTGTATTGTTATTTTATCTATGTGCTGTGTTTAGATCGCTATCTCAAGATGACTCGTCTCGTTGTTCAGTGTATTGTTATTTTAACTATGTGCTGTGTTTAGATCGCTATCTCAACATGACTTGTCTCGTTGTTCAGTGTACTGTTATTTTATCTATGTGCTGTGTTTAGATCGCTATCTCAACATGACTCATCTCGGACTCGTCTCGTTGTTCAGTGTATTGTTATTTTATCTATGTGCTGTGTTTAGATCGCTATCTCAACATGACTCGTGTCGTTGTTCAGTGTGTTGTTATTTTATCTATGTGCTGTGTTTAGATCGCTATCTCAAGATGACTCATCTCGTTATTCTGGTAGTCATGGTAATCTCGGCTGTGTCCGTAGAAGGCAATCCCACATGTTCTGGTACGTACTGTCTTGTTTGTGTTTTATATTGTTTTGCGCTTTGGTTTGCTCTTGATGATTTTGTTGTTGTTGTTGTTGTTGTTGTTTTGGGGTGGGGGGGTTTTGTGTGTTGTTTGTTTGTTGGGCTGGTTGCTTGCTTCGATGGATTTTCTATGGTGGGAAAGGGTATGTTCTGTGGGTTTTTTTCGCGGGCTTTTATGTGGGGTTTTTATTACTATTATTATTTTTTTTATTATTTTTTTGGGGGTTTTAAACACTATAATCACTTTCTTCAGAATTAGAGCCGGGTTTTTATATAATTGAAATCAAACATTGCTGACATTTTCTTGTTTAGATTGTCCATTTCCGTACCTCGTTTCTGGCCATCCTGCATGGCGTTTCTAATACCACAAGGGTCGGGACGTAGCTTCACAACTGGTGTAACAAGGGCCATGGCGTGTGCTATCCTGTTAGTGGGTTGGTGCATATAAAAGATCCCTTGCTGCTGATCGAAAGTAGTAGCCCATGAAGTGGCGATAGTGGGTTTCCTCTCTCAATATTTGTGTGGTCCTTAACCATATGTCCGACCCATATAGCCGCAAATAAAATGTGTTGAGTGCGTCATTAAATAAAACATTTCCTTCCTTCTTTCTAATACAACAGTGCATTTTTCATATTTGTGAAATTTCATAAACTTCCGAGAAGTAACAGTTATGAAAACAGGTTGTAGTCTATTCTGAAGAGTTATTTTCTCATTTCAACACGACAGGCTCTTGTTTCACTATATTGTAACTTTATTCAAATGTGTTTCAGGTTTTTTCATTAATCAAACTTAGTGTCCAGTTTCATGGGTTGAAACTAAGGTCTGCGACCTTACTTCGTTCTTCTAAACATTTTACTTGTTAAACCAGGCTGTCTGGTTGAAGGCACGTGTCGGGAATCAGGTTACTCGGAGACCTCCCACACCGCAGGAGGCAGACTGACGTGCGGGTGTATCGGGAAACGTTGGACGTGTACTGCAGTGGCTAACCCAGTAGTTTACGGCGATCCTTCAGGATGTGCAGGTGAATACACTTTACATCACCTACTCTGTCCCCCCCCCTCCCCCCTCTCTCTCCCCCCTCTCTCTCTCTCTCTCTCTCTCTCTCTTCCCCCTCCTCTCTTCCCACCCACCCCCTCTCTCTCTCTCTCTCTCTCTCTCTCTCTCTCTCTCTCTCTCTCTCTCCAACCAGTGATCCATAACTGGTTCAACAAAGGCTATGCTTTGTGCTATCCTGCCTGTGGGAAGCGCAAATAAAAGATCCCTTGCTGTCTATCGTAAAAGAGTAGCCTATGTGGCGACAGCGGGTTTACTAAAAGAAAAACAGTGTCAGAATGATTATATGTTTGACGTCCAGTAGCCGATGATAAGATTAAAAAAAATCAATGTGCTCTGGTGGCGTCGTTAAATAAAACAAACTTGACTTTACTTTGTGTTACATCTAAGCCCTTCTGGCTGTTAGGTTTATTATCATCAGTGTTACATCTAAGCCTTTCTGGCTGTTAGGTTTATTGTCATCAGTGTTACATCTAAGCCTTTCTGGCTGTTAGGTTTATTGTCATCATTGTTACATCCAAGCCCTTCTGGCTGTTAGGTTTATTGTCATCATTGTTACATCCAAGCCCTTCTGGCTGTTAGGTTTATTATCATCAGTGTTACATCTAAGCCCTTCTGGCTGTTAGGTTTATTGTCATCAGTGTTACATCCAAGCCCTTCTGGCTGTTAGGTTTATTGTCATCAGTGTTACATCTAAGCCTTTCTGGCTGTTAGGTTTATTGTCATCAGTGTTACATCCAAGCCCTTCTGGCTGTTAGGTTTATTGGCATCAGTGTTACATCCAAACCCTTCTGGCTGTTAGGTTTATTGTCATCAGTGTTACATCTAAGCCTTTCTGGCTGTTAGGTTTATTATCATCAGTGTTACATCCAAGCCTTTCTGGCTGTTAGGTTTATTATCATCAGTGTTACATCCAAGCCCTTCTGGCTGTTAGGTTTATTATCATCAGTGTTACATCCAAGCCCTTCTGGCTGTTAGGTTTATTATCATCATTGTTTACATGTAAGCCCTTCTGGCTGTAAGGTTTATTATTATCATTGTTTACATCTAAGCCTTTCTGGCTCTTAGATTTATTGTCATCAGTGTTACATCTAATCCCTTCTGGCTCTTAGGTTTATTATCATCATTGTTACATCTAAGCCTTTCCGGCTGTTAGGTTTATTATCATCATTGTTACATCTAAGCCTTTCTGGCTGTTAGGTTTATTATCATCATTGTTACATCTAAGCCTTCAGGATGTGCAGGTGAATACACTTTACATCACCTACTCTGTCCCCCCCCCCCTCCCCTCTCTCTCTTCCCCCCTCTCTCTCTCTCTCTCTCTTCTCCCTCCTCTCTTCCCACCCCCCCCCTCTCTCTCTCTCTCTGTCTCTCTCTCTCTCTCTCTCTCTCTCTCTCTCTCTCTCTCTCTCTCTCTCTCTCTCTCTCTCTCTCTCCAACCAGTGATCCATAACTGGTTCAACAAAGGCTATGCTTTGTACTATCCTGCCTGTGGGAAGCGCAAATAAAAGATCCCTTACTGTCTATCGTAAAAGAGTAGCCTATGTGGCGACAGCGGGTTTCCTAAAAAAAAAACAGTGTCAGAATGATTATATGTTAGACGTCCAGTAGCCGATGATAAGTAAAAAGTTTGTTTTATTTAACGACGCCACTAGAGCACATTGATTTTTAATCTTATCATCGGCTATTGGACGTCAAACATATGGTCATTCTGACACTGTTTTTAGAGGAAACCCGCTGTCGCCACATAGGCTACTCTTCTTTACGACAGGCAGCAAGGGATCTTTTATTTGCGCTTCCCACAGGCAGGATAGCACAAACCATGGCCTTTGTTGAACCAGTTATGGATCACTGGTCGGTGCAAGTGGTTTACACCTACCCATTGAGCCTTGCGGAGCACTCACTCAGGGTTTGGAGTCGGTATCTGGATTAAAAATCCCATGCCACGACTGGAATCCGAACCCAGTACCTACCAGCCTGTAGACCGATGGCCTGCCACGACGCCACCGAGGCCGGTCCGATGATAAGATTAAAAAAAATCAATGTGCTCTGGTGGCGTCGTTAAATAAAACAAACTTTACTTTACTTTGTGTTACATCTAAGCCCTTCTGGCTGTTAGGTTTATTATCATCAGTGTTACATCTAAGCCTTTCTGGCTGTTAGGTTTATTGTCATCAGTGTTACATCTAAGCCTTTCTGGCTGTTAGGTTTATTGTCATCATTGTTACATCCAAGCCCTTCTGGCTGTTAGGTTTATTATCATCAGTGTTACATCTAAACCCTTCTGGCTGTTAGGTTTATTGTCATCAGTGTTACATCCAAGCCCTTCTGGCTGTTAGGTTTATTGTCATCATTGTTACATCTAAGCCTTTCTGGCTGTTAGGTTTATTGTCATCAGTGTTACATCCAAGCCCTTCTGGCTGTTAGGTTTATTGGCATCAGTGTTACATCTAAACCCTTCTGGCTGTTAGGTTTATTGTCATCAGTGTTACATCTAAGCCTTTCTGGCTGTTAGGTTTATTATCATCAGTGTTACATCCAAGCCTTTCTGGCTGTTAGGTTTATTATCATCAGTGTTACATCCAAGCCCTTCTGGCTGTTAGGTTTATTATCATCAGTGTTACATCCAAGCCCTTCTGGCTGTTAGGTTTATTATCATCATTGTTTACATCTAAGCCTTTCTGGCTGTTAGATTTATTGTCATCAGTGTTACATCTAATCCCTTCTGGCTGTTAGGTTTATTATCATCATTGTTACATCTAAGCCTTTCTGGCTGTTAGGTTTATTATCATCATTGTTACATCTAAGCCTTTCTGGCTGTTAGGTTTATTGTCATCATTGTTTACGTCTAAGCCCTTCTGGCTGTTAGGTTTATTGTCATCATTGTTTACGTCTAAGCCCTTCTGGCTGTTAGGTTTATTATCATCAGTGTTACATCTAAGCCCTTCTGGCTGTTAGGTTTATTGTCATCATTGTTTACGTCTAAGCCCTTCTGGCTGTTAGGTTACTATATCAGACTCTGTAAAGTAAAAACAAGTTGAACAACACCACTAGAGCACATTGATTTATTAATCATCGGCCATTGGATGTCAAACATATGGTCATTTTGACACAGTCATAGAGAGAAAACCCGCTACATTTTCCCATTAGTAGCAAGAGATATTTTCATAGCACACACGAATGCCTTTGATGTACCAGTCGTGGTGCACTGGCTGGAACAACAAATAGCCCAATGTGCCCACTAATGGAGATCGATACTAGACCGACGGTGGACCAGGCAAGCGCTTTACCAGTGGGCTACGTCCCGTCCCCATGTGTCTATTAATCATCATGTGTTTATTGCAGTACACAAAAGTGAAGAATTGATCATTTCACTGTGTTTTAGTCATCATGTGTTTATTGCAGTACACAAAAGTGAAGAATTGATAATTTCACTGTGTTTTAGTGATCATGTGTTTATTACAGTACACAAAAGTGAAGAATTGATCATTTGACTGTTTTATTTGCCCAATTTTATATTACTGTCACTGGAATTGCATGTTTGTTTGCACACTGTTCAAGATAGACGGCAGTACACAACTAAAATCAAATCAAATGGGACATTAAAAATGTGTCATGAATGTAAAGCAATGGTTACAGGTTGGAATGTATTCATGTCAATTTAATTATTTGTTGATTAACTAAACTTAGTGTCCATGTTGTAACATTATTCCAATGTGTTACAGGTTTGTTGATTAACTAAACTTAGTGTCCATGTTGTAACATTATTCCAATGTGTTGTTACAGGTTTGTTGATTAACTAAACTTAGTGTCCACGTTGTAACATTATTCCAATGTGTTGTTACAGGTTTGTTAATGAACTAAACGTAGTGTCCACGTTGTAACATTATTCCAATGTGTTGTTACAGGTTTGTTGATTAACTCAACGTAGTGTCCACGTTGTAACATTATTCCAATGTGTTGTTACAGGTTTGTTGATTAACTAAACTTAGTGTCCACGTTGTAACATTATTCAAATGTGTTATAGGTTTGATGATTAACTAAACTTAGTGTCCACGTTGTAACATTATTCAAATGTGCTACAGGTTTGTTGATTAAGTAAACTTAGTGTCCATGTTGTAACATTATTCCAATGTGCTACAGGTTTGTTGATTAACTAAACTTAGTGTCCATGTTGTAACATTATTCCAATGTGCTACAGGTTTGTTGATTAACTAAACTTAGTGTCCATGTTGTAACATTATTCCAATGTGTTGTTACAGGTTTGTTGATTAACTAAACGTAGTGTCCACGTTGTAACATTATTCCAATGTGTTGTTACAGGTTTGTTGATTAACTAAACTTTGTGTCCATGTTGTAACATTATTCAAATGTGTTACAGGTTTGTTGATTAACTAAACTTAGTGTCCATGTTGTAACATTATTCCAATGTGTTACAGGTTTGTTGATTAACTAAACTTAGTGTCCATGTTGTAACATTATTCCAATGTGCTACAGGTTTGTTGATTAACTAAACTTAGTGTCCATGTTGTAACATTATTTAAATGTGTTGTTACAGGTTTGTTGATTAAGTAAACTTTGTGTCCATTTTACGAGTTTGTTGATTAACTAAACTTAGTGTCCATGTTACGAATGTAAACTAGCGTCTGCGCCTTTACGAGGATTTAAAAGGGAGTAACTGCTTAAAGCATAATATCCCCCCCCCCCCCCCCCCCCCGATGAATCCCTGCAGGGGTCATGGAGTAAATTAAATGTTTCGTTCTAATCGGAGAATGACCATCTGTTACACGGAAACTCAATGGTCTCGAGTAACTATATAAGCGAGTTTATTAAAGTCACGGTGTCAGTCGTTGTGTATTAAAATTAAATATTGACTTGCTTTTCACTACTACTGCCTGCTTGGGAGTCTATGATGTATAGACTGGGCGATGTGGTCATTTGGTGTTCAGTGTCGTTAGTAATTGCAAGGCGTCAATGGCGTACGATCGTCATTTGTGTTTCTAAAGATATTAATAATACACCGGTTTATATGGAAAGCTTCGGTGAAACGATCGAAACACATGTTACATTGCAAGAAGAAAACATTCAAATTTCAATGACTTTTGTTAACGACTTACATACCCGTCATATACATGACATTTATCTTTGTATGTAACCTTTACAGGCGCGGGTGCAGGGGTGGTGGGTGGGTTCATACCGACCCCTTATCCTCCCTTGGAATTGCTTGCTTCAACACGTCGAACATAAGTATATGATAAGGACACGTACTTATGTGAAGCGTAATGATTGATCGATTACTTAATAATAGAATTAATTGTGACGTGACCAAACACCGCCAGCTGATGAGGAAACATCTGTTTTTATGGCCAGCGGCCTCCGGTTACCAGCTCCACGCGTATAAAAATCATAAACAGGTCGCCAAGAATCAAAGAGCAATTTGGCACGACCAGTCACAGTCGAAACTTTCTCAACTTTACAACACGACTGTTTTTCATCCACATAGAGCAAACGAAAAGGTAAGCGGTAATTGTGTGTGTATGTGTGTGTGTGTGTGTATGTGTGTGTTTGACGGGCGCTAGCGCTATCACGCCCGTGAACCCCTGTCAAATCAATCTGACGGGCTCGAAATAACGCGCCCCTAAATTGAACAAATCACGCTTGTATTTAATTTTTTTAACTCTGCCATTTTAATTGTTTCTTGAATCCAATCCACAACGCCACAAACCTTTCCATTCTGTTCACACTGAACTTCCTGGCCTCAGACCACAATTAATTTCACTATGTATTCTCATGTAGCCCCAGTGGCTGTAGCACTTTTATTAATTTCACCAGGCCATTAGCATTTCACGGGAAACATTACCTGCCTGTGCCCATTGAACACTCGAAAGGACGACATCTGTTGTCCAGCTCTTTTCCGCGTTATATCAATGTAAACAAACACACGTGAGCTAAGGGACTGAATCACACCCATTTCTCTGCATTTTACACAAATTTTGCATGACTTCAATGTGCTCTGGGGGACATTATGCAGTATCCAGTGTAAACCAAGTGCACATATTCACTAACTGCATCCTCTTACCTGTCAAACCCAGTGTAACAATCCAGTATACTAAGCAGCTCCCCAGCCATTAATCACATCACAAGAAAACTATATTTTATCGCATTAGTTCCGTATTTTGGACAACCAAATGGGTCGATAACTCTAGTCTGAGGCCTATCAGACCAAAATTGTTTTCACCATGACACTCAAACTCACATATGGCATTTAAATACATATGTCAAGTTGCATACAGGCAATAAAAAGAATATTTGATACCAAATATGGCTATTGGAGCCTGTGAAATGGGGGACTGCCTGTGCCGCAAAAGGCGGCAATCTGCGTCAAATTATTCCCAATAGTGGACTAGTAATTATGCAATAACTTTAAAAGTTACAGACATTTTTCTGAACAACAAAAAGAAACTTGCTCCTTATTGTGTTCTCTGCAATTGAAATATAGCAGTTGGCAGGAATATGATTTTTTTCAAAAACAAATTCAATTTAATTTAAATTGATACATTTTAAAAAAACAATTCCCACAAAGTTCTCTTTTTAAACAAAATTTAATCTTTAAAACTAAAATTTTGGATACTGCACACAGTCAACATATGCCAATTACAAATTAGGACTGCTCGAGTGTCATTCTGGTGAGGGTAATTAGCAAGGTGTCTGCACACCGCAACAGGTCACACCTGAATGCAGAGGACAGGGCACCAGTCTGCAAAGATGCAGTACCGAATACACAGTGAACAAAAAAAAGCTGTCAACTGCCACTGCACTGAAATGTTTTAATGCACCAGAACTGAAAGTGACATCACAGATGAACATATATATAAGGGTGGACAATGCATACCACAATAAGTATTTCACTGTTTTATACACTACGAGTCACATCCATGGAAAGCAATACAAGACGAAAGACACAGTTCAAGAAGGGACATGCACCTTGGAATAAGGGTGCAACTCTGCTGCATGAACATGCAAGTCCAGAATCTCACACTGAGAAGTTGCGACCAGTAGTCCGGATGAATATAGAAGAGTTTGCCTTGGTCACGAAGTCGAGTTCCACTTCAGCCACCATATCCACTCCAGATTGCGAAGGTGCGTCACAGCCTGCTACGTCCCATTACGAGTACATGTACTGCGTCTGAATTGAAAGAAGAACAACAGTGTAAAGACAAAGAAGGCATGAGAATAATGGACAATGACAGAATGGTAGATGCATGGAATGCAGCTTTCAGATACCACTCAACAGCTTCCCCTGAGTGCGACGAGCCTGAAATGCAAATATTAAAAGAGGTTAAGTGGGGTCTTTGTTGGAAAGTCACACTACACTGTGTGAATTGTGACTTCACTGCTCTTGAAAGCAAATTGTACAATGAGGTGAAGACAAATAAACCTGGCCCAAATGCAGCAAAAACTAATGTGGGTCTTGCTATCGGTCTCCAAGATACTCCCGTCGGCAATACGAGAGCGAGAGTGCTATTGGCAGGCATGGACATTCCACCACCGTGTCGGAGCAGCATGCAGAGAACATCATACAAGGTATCAACGGCTGTAACAGATCTAAATGAAAACGATATGGCACAAAAAGTTGAGCTACTGAAAGACATTAACATGAAACGTGGAAATGAACGTGATGAAATTAACATAGCCATGGATGGGAGATACAACTCCACGACAATAACAAGTCGGAAGAAACCGGGCCAGAGTGCATCACAAGCTATAGGACTTGCGTGTAAAACAATGACTGAAAGAAAATTCATTGTAAGTGCCTGCTTCCAGAATAAACTTTGTTGGACCGGAGCCTGGTTAAGAAACAAAGGTATTCATGTGACGTGTCCCGGTGGTCATCCTGACTGCACAGCAAACTTGCCGCCATTTGCTCCGCTGTCGGAATACGAGATGGGAAAAGATATCGGAACAGACTTGGCTCTACAAGGTATTCTCATAAAATACGTCACAACAGATGGAGATTCCAGATCATCTGCTGGAGTTGATAGTGCTTTGAAACTTCTACATCCAATGTGGAAAGTGCAGCGGCTAGCTGATCCAACCCACTAAGGTCAGAGTCAGTTTCGTAAATGTTACAAAGCTAACTTCAGTCCCGACATGTTTACTGGGTCCACCCGTGAACAAAAGCGTGAAGCACAGAAGGTATTCAGCCAGGATATGAAAGCAAGGTGCAGTTTAATTCTTAAAGAACTGATGAAACTACACACTGGTAATATCGGTGTACTGAAACGAAACTTACCAAAGGTCCTGCAATCGACACTTTCGTGCTACGGTGGTGACTGTTCAAAGTGTCCGCGGTACTCGGTCGTCTGCAGTGGAGGAATAACGAACAACTGGTGGCACCGATCCATGTTCCTGGGTACACACAGAATCACAGAGCTGAATATGAATGAAAATGACAAAATGTTAGTACTGGAACTTCTGAAGATTAAACTAAGTATTTCAGCTGTAGAGCAAATGAAACTGTATACGGACACACAGAAATGTGAGGCTGCGAACCGTTCTCTCAGTGTTTCCTTACCTAAGAATGTGAACTATTCACGAACGATGACTGGGAGAGCTGCATCCACCATCCACAGGCTGAACAACGCCCCGGGAACATCGATGATAGAAAAGTGCAAGTACTGTGGCATCGAACTGTCAGCTCGGGTGAGGCGTTCACTGCGTCAGATGGACAAAGAGTCGGACTATCAAAAAAGATATCAAAACAATCCACAGGTGATTAAAAGGCACTTAGTCCAGCAAGGAAGTAAAATTAGAGATCACTTACGATATAAACATTTGCACAGAGATCAACAGTCAAAGAACAGACAACTCCTGTGACCACAGTTATTCAAAGTAATTTTTGTCACAAACTTTCAAGTGATACATATAATATAGGAACTATCAGTTTGCATGATAGCATTTCTGCTGTGGACATGAACCCTAGACATTGAAGACTGACTTTAAACAATAAAAAATAGTAATGTGAATAAATGTATGCTTTTGAATAAATGTATCATGTGATATTTATATGTGATATTTATATGTGATTTTATGACACAAAATATTTCTTTAAATTAAACTTTGTTATTGTTTTACATTCTTATATGTTATGCATTCTGAGATGCAAGAGGCAGGGAGGGTATTGTCCATGTCCCTGACAGACATCCCGGTTCACACATTGTATGCGCGAGCTGTTAATTGCATGTGGCTCAGCAGATAAGTGATCTTTAAACATACAAAGACGGTTATGGCACAGGTGACTGATGTCACTGCCATCTATGTCCATCTCCTTATTAAAGACCATGAAACTTAATCTGTGAGCATTTTCTGTACGATACTGGCCTGTGATTGGTGATTTGAACTTAATAGCACCATATCCATTTGGTCTGGGAGGCCCATTCCATATTATACATTCACCATTTGGCCCAGGATCACATTTTGAAAAAATTACCCTCTGGTATTTTTTTTTTAAAAAGCCTCCATTTTCACTTATTCAATTAGCTCAATTACTCAAAGTGAGGCTCTCACAGGGTGCAGGGATACATTCTGATTGAAAAGAATGACCTATGACCTGATACGGGTACAATGCAGGTCAAATCATGTTATAATTTGTGAAATTACAAATTTCAAAATATAAATATAATAAAATTTAATTTAATTTAAAGAAATAAAATATTCATCACCCAAACTGATAACTTTCAGATTTCCACCTATCTGCACAATTATCATGTACATTTTGAGTGCTGTAACTGTCATAGTGACCTCACAATTAGGTATCAAAGTGTGTCACCCTGTGTCAAACATCATTGAAGAAATCCTCCATATTGACTTATTTGACCTTAACCTTCAAAGTGAGGCTCTCATAGGGTGTAGGGATACAGCCTGATTGACAAGAATGACCTATGCCCTGATAGGGGTACAAAGCAGGCTGAATTATGTCATAATTTGTGAAATTACAAATTTTGAAAATATAAATATAATAAAATTTAATTTAATTAAACAAAATAAAATATTCACCACCTAAACTGATTAGTTTCAGATTTCCACCTATCTGGACAATTAGCATGTACATTTTGAGTGCTGAACTGTCATAGTTACCTCACAATTAGGTATCAAAGTGTGTCACCCTGTGTCAAACATCCTACTATATCAGGCCTCAGACCACAATTAATTTCACTATGTATTCTCATGTAGCCCCAGTGGCTGTAGCACTTTTATTAATTTCACCAGGCCATTAGCATTTCACGGGAAACATTACCTGCCTGGGCCCATTGAATACTCGAAAGGACGACATCTGTTGTCCAGCTCTTTTCCGCGTTATATCAATGTAAACAAACACACGTGAGCTAAGGGACCGAATCACACCCATTTCTCTGCATTTTACACAAATTTTGCATGACTTCAATGTGCTCTGGGGGACATTATGCAGTATCCAGTGTAAACCAAGTGCACATATTCACTAACTGTATCCTCTTACCTGTCAAACCCAGTGTAACAATCCAGTATACTAAGCAGCTCCCCAGCCATTAATCACATCACAAGAAAACTATATTTTCTCGCATTAGTTTCCGTATTTTGGACAACCAAATGAGTCGATAACTCTAGTCTGAGGCCTCCTAGAATACTTTTTATGAATTGAAACACGATTGGTTGGTTATCTTTACACTGAGCCAATCAGCTAGGAGTTATTATTAAGATCTCGTCGGTTTGACAATCGGGAAAACTCGGGAACTTTGCTGTTTCGTAATTCTATTGATGTTAACCTGAACGAAAAAACATGACCACCAACGTGCAACTTAGCACATTTCTAAAATGGAACATCGACCATTCTGATATTGGCAAATATCATTTTTGACCGAAGATAATAGTTTTGAACGGGAATCTCCCATAGATTGCAAACAAATATATCAAGCATTAAGTGTTTTAGCCTTAAAGATATATTATGGTCATCGTTGTGTAACTTGTCGGCAGCACTCTTTTTAGGATGGCACAGTGGTAAAGTTTTCGCTTCATGCGCTATCGGTCTAGGATCGATCCCCGTCAATGGGCCCATTAGGCTATGTCTCGTTCTAGCCAGTGCACCACGACTGGTATATGAAAGGCCGTGGTATGTGCTATCCTGTCTGTGAGATGGTGAATATAAAATATCCCTTGCTACTAATAAAATAATATAGCGGGATTCCTCTCTAAGATTATATGTCAAAATTACAAATGGATATGATAAATATATATATATATATATCGATTAACTCAGGCTTGGACCCGCTACCTATTATATGATAAATATAATACATTGATTACCTTGGATATGATAAATATATATACATTGATTACCTTGAATATGATAAATATATATACATTGATTACCTTGGATATGTATATATATATATATATATATATATACATTGATTACCTTGGATATGATAAATATATATACATTTGATTACCTTGGGTATGATAAATATATATACATTGATTACCTTGGGTATGATAAAGATTTATACAATGATTACCTTGAATCCGCTACCTATTATATGATATAGATTTATACATTGATTACCTTGGACCCGCATGTCCGGTTATTGCATACATGTCTCAAGGATATCTTAGTCTCCACACGACTACCCGCCGCCTAAGCCTGCGTCTAAACCTCTAAACTAGTCCATTTTTCAGCGGTTGGGTTGTTTGTTATCCCTTTTCCTCACAATCTTCTAAATACAAATACATCGTATTCGGCTGATAAACAGTACTACCCTAACAAATGTATACAAAACAATGAGCCAATTAATTTATCTATTTATCCATTTATTATTGATTTATTCTTATGTATTTTTTCTCCAGTGCTTAGATCGCTATCTCAAGATGACTCATCTCGTTGTTCTGGTAGTCATGGTAATCTTGGTTGTCTCCGTGCAAGGCGATCCCGAATGTTCTGGTATGTACTGTCCTGTATATTGTACATAACGCATGCATAAAACATTGCAATATTATATACTGCAAAAACAAAACATCGGTAAAACTACAAAGTAATGAAAATATTCTATTAAAAAGATCCAGAAAAAATACAATATTATATATTGGAAAAGGGGTTTCTCCAAGAATTCTTAGTAAAAATAGAAAGAAAGAAACTATTATACATATCTATCCATACAAATTGCAATTATATATTGTGAATAAGGAGGTTTCTTCAAGATTCCTTGGTAAAAAATAGAAAATACAAAACTATATATTTGACGTATCGATAAAACATTATTTTTTTTTTTCATTTTTTTTTTTAAAGAGAGAAAAAGAAGAAAGAAAAACGTTTCACCAAGAATCCTTCCATTAAATAGAATGTGCAGAAAATATTATATATACGTATCCATAAAAATTGCAATATTATATATATTAAAAATTAAAAGGGGGTGAGTGTTATCCAAGAACCATTGGTAAAAGTAGAAAATAAAGAAAATATTCTACATCACGTCTCCATAAAAATTGCAAATACATATATTTGTCTTTATAAAACGTTTTCCCGGGAATCTTTGGTACAAAAGAAAATAAAGAAATACTCATGCGCTACGTGTGTGCGCCCAGACAGTTTAGTCAGCGTCAATCAATAGGTGTACCTCTCAATACCTAGCAAGACGCCAAGCGACAGGACTTCTCGTCTCCGTTACGAAAATTAACGTCACAAAATGACGTCACAAAACTACAGATCTTCATTTACGAAACGATTGTAACAATAAATACACTTAGTGCTTAGAATCGATTTTACAACCGTTTGACGAACACATTTATTGAGATTGTAAATTCTACTCCTACAGCACTAGAATCAAAATCTTAGTTGTGGATAAAATATGAAATAAAATAAAATCGGAACTCTACGTAGTGACTACTTAAGAGTTATTTCCCTGTGTAGGTTACGATGCCGTTCGGAAGAGTTCGCCGTGATTCGTATATATTTAAAGGCATATTGACACAGACCACTGACCTATTTAATGGTCTAACAGAGTATTACCTGAACAAAAATAATTTGATTTGTCCCCAAATGTACTTTATTCAACCATCTTCATAACCACCATACTCTGTTTATTAATGATATTTTGTAAAACAAATAGTTGAATTATGGCAATGGTCCATAATTCAAAAATTAAAATTGCCGAGAGGGTTGACATGGATTTCACTCCATCATGGTTCAGTTAAGGTGATGCAATAGCTAGATTTTGTTTCCAACAATTAATGTAATTTTTAGTTATTATCCATTTTTAGAACAATAAGGTCCCTAAATCCGTGACAGTATGCCTTTAAACGGAGTTATTCTCCTTCGTCGTTTAGTAGGCAAAGTTTTCATTATATCGACACCAAAACGATCTCAGAAGAGTAGGGGTCTAATTATAATAATGCTATGGATACTCACAAACACATTGTTTTATTTGGGGGCGGGACGTAGCCCACTGGTAAAGCGCTCGCTTGCTTTGGGATCGATACCCGTTGTTGGGCCCATTAGGCTAATTCTCGTTCCAGCCAGTGCACCACGACTGGTATATCAAAGTCCGTGGTATGTGCTATCCTGTCTGTGGGATGGCGCATATAAAAGATCCCCTTACTACTAATGGAAAAATGTTGCGGGTTTCTTCTCTTAGAACTATATGTAAAAATTACGATATGTTTGGCATCCAATAGCCGATGATTAATAATCAATGTCACATTGACAATGTGATCTAGTGGTGTCGTTAAACAAAAGAAACTTCTTTATTTGTATTCGCTTATTCAACAGCAGTATTACCAATAGAGCAAATAATATTTTTAGAAATTGAAATTCGCTCATTTTTGGTTTTGCTAGCGTTCTTGTAAGCTTTAAATTTAATAATAAAAATGTTATAAAAATTACAAATAACTTTCTATTAGTTGTTCACTGTTAACCTGTGATCATAGTATTACAGCTTGCAATAGGTACAGATGTATTGTTACTATTGATTGTAGCATATGGCGAGTGTTACTTAAGTTGGAATAGTACACCGGACTGTTGATTGTAACAAAATTACTTGGTTTAGATGGAGATACAATCTTTAAATCTATGTTTAATAATGTATGCTGGACACTTAATGTGATTTCAGCGCTAAGATTGTTTCATAAAGCAGGACCCGGATTGCATGCATTTGTCACATCTTTGCCCAGGGCACGTGCGTATAAAACGTTAGTCTAGTGTCCAATCTAATGACGTCACACGCATACAATCCGTATGACGTTCGCATGACGTTACAGTCTCGACTCTTTTAGATGTAGGGAGCACGTGTTGTTATTAACACAGGGTGCATGGTTAAAGACACGTGTTATTATTAACTTAGGATGCATGGTTAAAGACACGTGTTTTTATTTACTCACGGTGCATAGTTAAAGACACATGTTGTTATTAACACAGGGTGCATGGTTAAAGACACGTGTTGTTATTAACACAGGGTTCATGGTTAAAGACACATGTTTTTATTTACTCACGGTGCATAGTTAAAGACACACGTTGTTATTAACACAGGGTGCATGATTAAAGACACGTGTTGTTATTAACACAGGGTGCATGGTGAAAGACACGTGTTTTTATTTACTCAGGTGCATAGTTAAAGACACGTGTCGTTTAAATACGTGTTGTTGTTTACACAGGGTGCATGGTGAAAAACACGTTGCTATTTACACAGGGTGCATGGTTAAAGATACGTGTTGTTATTTACACAGGGTGCATGGTTAAAGGCACGTGTTGTTATTTACACAGGGTGCATGGTTAAAGGCACGTGTTGTTATTTACACAGGGTGCATGGTTAAAGGCACGTGTTGTTATTTACACAGGGTGCATGGTTAAAGACACGTGTTGTTATTTACACAGGGTGCATGGTTAAAGGCACGTGCCATGAATCAGGCTACACGGAGAAGTCAAAGATCCATGGCTGGTTCCAGACATGCACTTGTGAAGGCACTGACTGGAGATGTGTAGCCGTCGGAGAGCCTGTCTTTCAAGAAACGAGGACTGCTGTAATGCAGTTATCTCCCCACATATGCATAGGTAAGATTACTGGATCGGTGCGGTTGTGAACAAGCTTCAATTTCTCAAGCCACTCCTGGGAGAGTGTCAGTCCTCCTATAGCGTAGGACGGGTCATATCCCATTGGTAAAGCGCTCACTCGTTGCGGCGTCGGTCTAGGAGAAATGTAATGGAATCAGTTTGATTTCATCATGATCTGGGGCAGGTCATATCCCATTGTAGACCGTGGGCCCACTATAATCCCCCCCCCCCCCCCCCCCCTAGGGATTTTCAAGATGAGTATATCTTTGAAGCCTATCCATAGACATATTCAAATCAGCTTGTCTGCAGGCAATCTGTTGGTGGGTGTGCCTGTAGGGCATGTTTGAGTGTAGGCACCCTATTTATTTTTAACAGGGCAAATTTCTGATCAAGGTGAATGTTCCACATAATTTTTGAAAATATTTGAAAATAATTCTGGACTATATCACTGCTTTTACTTTAAAGCTGGGTTACTGGTGAATGTATTACACCAAAAAATAATACATTTTTGGCATCTGACTAAGCA
>NC_054710.1:19166767-19403520 GCF_016097555.1 Gigantopelta aegis | reverse complement strand
CCCCAAACCCAACCCCCCCACCCCCACCCCCCCCCCCCCCCCCCCCCCCCCCCCCCCACTAATAGGGAATGTGGCCGTCAGATGAACACTTGCCGGTGCATTAGTAAATAATAAATATTATTTATTATTCATGGACATACAACGTTTTATCCCCAATAGCACCCAAAGTTATTTATTTGCGTATCAGTACATTACATTAATGACATAACAGGCGCGGATCCAGACGGGTTTTTTTTAATAGCCGGGGCCCAAAAACCCGTTGTTGCTTTTCAACAGGTGGATGGGATACGTTTTCACGTTTTGTGTATTCTGTAATATATATATATATATTACAGAATACACAAAAAGTGAAAACGTATCCCATCCACCTGTTCAAAAACAGAGGGGGGGGGGGGGGGGGGGGCAGCGTGTCACCTGGACTCCCCCACCTGAATGCGTTCCTGAATTGTTTATTGACTTACGTTTTCAAATCGTTTCTTAAATATAGGTCATACTACAATATATTCCGCTAGGAAGGTGGAAAACAACATTAGTTTGAAACATACTATAGAATGATGCTTTTATTATGCAAATAGCCTTAGTTATTTATAGGAGAACGAACCTGCATTCAAAACATACAGAGATTTTTGTAAAATGGAAATAAGTCAACTTCGAGCATTTTAGATGATGAATTGTATATGAGATATGTCAGGGTTTGGTTTTGTTTTCACGCGTGTGTAACAAAAACAAGTATTGAATAGGAATTAAACGTAACATTTGCAAACAACTTAGGGTGTAAACAATTGAACAGGACTATAGCAGTATAGAGGCAAAATAATACAATTCCGTGACCAATTTACAGGGACATAGGTTTGAAAGTGTTTTTTTTATATCTTCAAAGCCTTCTGATTAAAAGTAGCGGGGTGATCCTTTCAAAAGTATGAGCTAAGTCCGCCAGGTTGAAAAATCCAAGATGGCCGCCAAAATTATCAAAACGTGTTTTTCAGCTTCATTAAAATGTTATAAACTAGAACAGTGTGGGATAATAAATGATAATCCAAAATAGTTGCCAAAATTCACAATTTATTTTCATTTTTATACAATTGATATTGAAAAAGAGGCATATACAGTTCTTGTGTTATTCGTATTTGCATTCTATCTGATTTGGACACAAGGAAAAAGAGACTTATCCAATAAATACTGTGTTATGGAACCTGTAGCATATACAATGTATAGCGATTATTAATCTGCCATTAGGGCAATTCCATTGTGACAGATGTACACATTGGACGACTAAAATACTAAATAGTAAAAAAGTAAATAAAAATCAGAAAAGTTCATAATGGCTTCATTTAACCATTAGTTAGAGTTTTATATTAGGCCCCTTAAAACATATATTTGTCTTGACAGGAATTGTGGAATGGTAGTCCAGGGGCGTGTGACGGACGTACGTGCAGAATTAGTAAAAAGCCAGTGTCAAAATTGTGTGAATCGTTAGTACTCACAAAATTAATTCCTTTTTCTACACACAGTCTGAACATCAAGCAAAATCATCACTGCATATTAAAAATTTAATAAAGTAATTGATAAATATTGTGACTGACGTATATAAAATGTGTGACGAACGTACATGTCCGATTTGAATCAATGCTGGTCTACCCAAAACCCCATAATTAGACTTTAACGGTAAAACAAATGAGTTAAAAAAAAAGAATGTGGAAGATAGTCTAAAAAACCCAACAAACACCTTCATTGATTGATTAATAATTAATTATCGGCAATTAGATGTCAAGCATTTGATAATTATAATCTTCAGAGGATACTTGTTACACTTTCTCATACACTTCACACAGACATGACAGCACATACCATGACCTTTAATATACATCCGATCGTGAGGGATTCCTTAGAAAGCCTCTTTTTCTTAAATGCAGATGTTTAAGCATTGTAAATGAGTGTAGTTATATGCAAGTAAGACAAAAGCTGGCTTTTGCAAATTTGGCCCAAGATTGTGCTTCTTTTTTTTTAAGAAAAGAGGATTTAAGAAAACAGATAAAAAACCCAATTTAAAAACATAAGTCAATAAACAATTCAGGAACGCATTCAGATGACACGCCTCCCTCCACCCTCTGGTTTTGTAAAACAATACATATATTACAGAATACACAAAAAGTGAAAACCTGTTCAAAAGCAACAACGGGTTTTTGGGCCCCGGCTAATAAAAAACGTCTGGATCCGCGCCTGTTATGTCATTAATGTAATGTACTGATACGCAAATAACTAAATTTGGGTGCTATTGGGGATAAAACTCTGTGAAGTAACTATAAGCTAGGTTGATACATTATGACTGTCAAGTTGTATGTCCTTGAACAATATTTATTATTTACTAATGCACGGGCAAGTGTTCATCTGAAGGCCACGTTCCCTTTTAGTGGGGGGTTGGGGGTTGTGGGTTGGGGTAAGGTAATAATCTCGTAATGTTCATTGTGACATTGTATACCCGCGATTTGTGGAGGCCTGGCCCTCTGCCCAACCCCACGTCTGGCTTCGTATGTAGGTATATTTTATATTGTTTTATATTGATTGTCCGTGTTTTGTAATACACGTTTATATTTGTTCAATGGATAGGTTGTTTGATAGTGACTGATAATAAATGTCATGGGAATAAATTGTTTTCAGTGTTAAAAAGTTAATAAATGCATTGAACGTTATATGCTTGATGGGTAGGGAGAAGCAACTTGATCACTCGACGAACTCATTTCTTCATCACCGTCTTCGTTAAGGGACACTATCACAGGTGGTATTTTATTTCTTATAATACTATTTTGCTTTTTGAAATCTTCTTCGATCTTTATTACGTGTTTAACGGCGTCAGAAAACTTTGCAGGAGTACAAAGACCATGTGCCAACTGTTTCCTTGCCGTGGTCATTTTACCATCATTATTATCAGCATTGTGCCCTTTTACTTGACTCCAAATCAGTTCTATTGGATTCAGTTCCGACTTTCTTGGTGGCAATCTTAGGCATAAGTGTCCATGGCGTTCGGCAGTATCATCACTAACAAACTGCGGTGCACATTTATTACTTTTCACAGGATCATAAAGAACTGGTTGTGTCATGTTATTCTCAAAAGGTATTTTCTTGGTTCGTAGCCACGACTCTATGTTGTCCTTGGCGTTAAGTGTAGGACATCGTGTTAACTCAGTTATTTTGTTCTTGTAAAGAAGGCATAACACATAGTATTGTCATATGACCACATGCCTTTAATATATGTATTGTAATATGACAACGTACCTTTAATATATCAATTAACAAAGTTTAGATACAAATATCACACATTATTGTAATAGGACCACATGCCTTTAATATATTAATTGACAAAGTTTAACAATATTAATATATTAAAGGTACGTGGCTCTATTACAATATTGTCATATTGTAATCTAAACTTAGTTTGTTAATTAATATATTAAAGGTATGTGGTCCTATTACAATTGTGTGATATTTCTATCTAAACTTTGTTAATTAATATATTAAAGGTACGTAGCCCTGTTACAATAGGGTAGCAGGGCATTTCCCCACGGTCATTTCCCCCCGGTCTCCCCCCACCCCCGGTATTTCCCCCATGTCATCCCCCCCCCAGTCATTAGTGGTATAAATAAATAACATTATTATTTTATAATATTTTATGTGAAACATTGAACACAAACACAGGAACACATTCAACAGTCTACAATTGCAGGTTGTGTGCAATGCCTCGTAAGTAGTCCAACACTGGCCAGTTGTTGTATTCGCTAACAACATTCTTCAGTCTGTTGGTGACATGTCTATATTTCCGACGTTGAGGTGGTGGATCTTCTCCGGCCAGTGTTTGGGTTATGGTAACTTCGCTTAATGATTGTTCTTTTTTTAACACATCTAAGAACACCCATATGCTTGGATGACATGCACCGACAGTTGCTGACATCCTGCGGTGCCATCCCCCACAGTGGTTGTTGGTACTTGGCAATCCCCCATCCACTCGTTCGTGGCAGTTCCACATGCAATGTGAGAAACTTGGGTCTATCCGACCACGGCGTCTAGTTCGTCCAATGAACACATCTTCAAAATTATCAAGAATAGGTTGTATATCCTCTGGGGAATCATCTTGTAACGCTTCAAATGTAGCTGGTATGTCAGTCAGGGAAAACTGCATGAAGTGCATTTATTGCTGCCTTTTCATAATCTGTTGAAACAGTATCTGGATTTAGATTTGGATCCGCTTGTTTCAGTATCTGTACGTGTATGTGTATGTGTACGTTGCTTGACGTTTATCTGGTAGAAGACCATACACACAAGGAATAGACTGTGATCCACAGAGTGCATGAATTGTATATAACTGGAAAACAAGTTCTGGTACAATTTTAAAAGTTCCATTCATTAACTAGTGATTGGCTTTGGATAGAAGCTGTAAATTGCGCGGTGTAGCATATATCAGCATACGTGGTTCTTCTCCTTTGTCACTGTCATGTACAAGAAACCGTTTGTTTTTGATAACGCTCCGGAATATCGAGGTCATTCACGTGTCTTGGTACTGCTATAGAATGACTGGTTTCTTGTTTAATTCTGCGAATTGCTCTTCGAATTGTCCTAACTGGTGGAAGCTGAGTGGCAGCAACTGGAATTATAAAGTAATAAAAATACTTAGTGTCTATAATTGGTAGAACATTTTAAAGATTTAAGCGTTTAGAACAGAAAATCAGTTGTTTAATAAAAGTAGTACCCAAGCTTAAAAAATCCTGACGAGCCGCCTCAAACTTCAATATGTGAGATTATGTTTTACATTACATTACATCGTGTACATAATTAGAAAATATATATTTCTAAAATTGCTTTCCGCATAATTATTATTCTTGTGGAAATACCGATATAAATTAATATTTATAACACATTTTTAGTATGCATATTATGCTTGTGGAAATACGAATATTAATTAATATTTATAACGTATACAAATAAATACAATGTTAGCGGTTCATTGCTCATCATTAGTCAACGATAATATACACCGACTGGGGAAACACAACTATATTAAAAGGGCAATATTCTGCATATAGCTTTAATATAAATATAAAATTTATTTTTAATATATTCGAGAAGGTTTAATGCTGAAAATAAGAAAGTTGAGCTGTATGTTAATAGTAATGATAATAATAATATAATAATAATAATAATAATAAATTTAACCATTAAAACATTCTAATAAATGTATATATAAAATAAAATATTAGTTAATTGCATTAAACTATATTGCAATTTAAAATTAAATGCATACCTTCAGTGACATTAGTCATGTGCCGACTGATAACTTGTTGGGAGGTTTCCAATGTGTTGACGGCTCTGTCTTTCATATCAGATCTGATCTTCAAAGCCTCTGGCCTGCCTATCACTGGATCATGTGTATGCTCATTAACAGAACCTACAACTTCCCCATCTAAAACTTTTATTTTAACTTTACACTGACCACTGTTTAGTTTCCTTTTTTTCGCAACTCACATTCATAAGAAATAACACCGCCTACAAGATAGTTCTGTTTTACATAAATATAACCCTCATCAATTAGTTTAGCTTTACCCCTGGTGGACTTAACACTCTCCATGGTGTGTGTATCTAGAACATAATATTTCTAATGTCAGTATCCAGGTTATTGTACAGCTTCAGATTTCACACTAATTGCTTAGGTTGATATAACCATTTAGTATCAATTTTATTTTTCAATTTCTTTATTGACTTTAAGCTAAAAGCTCATCAGTACAGAAAAATGATATATGCATACAGGTAAACAGTGGTGATGTACATAAATTGATATAATTATATTATACGAGCTGTGGAGAGTGCATAAAAAACCCTATTAAATACAGCTGTTTCTCAAACTTGCAGCAAGATATAAATATTTACCTAAATTGCGCATTTGCTTAATATTATGTATAGTAAGCAGCTGAATAAAGTTAAAGACAGAAGGCTTTTTCCAATAATATGGCTTAATAAGTGAAATTCTTAAATTGTTATACAATGGACAAACCAATATAAAATGATATTCATCTTCAATTTCATCAGCACATTTAAAACATTTTCTTTCTGATTTATCAATATTGTGATATCTGCCAGTTTCAATGGCTATACTATGGGCTGATAGGCGGTATTTAGTAATATGTTTTCTAAAATGTACAGGAAGGTATTTACTAAGGTAGTATTGCAAACCATATGTGTTACCATCAATGAAATATCTGTAATAAAAATATTTTGGAGAGTCATGGATCTGACCTCTAATTACCTGTTGTGCTTGATCTAGCAGTCTTTGCTTAATGACAGGTAAGTGTTTAGAATCAACATGTTGATTTAGCCATAACTCTCCAAAACCTAACCTAGTCAGTTCATATTTGACATAATAAGCCCAATTTGTTTCATTTTGAACCTCAACACAATCATATAGATAT
Source organism: Gigantopelta aegis (assembly GCF_016097555.1). Lineage (NCBI taxonomy): Eukaryota > Metazoa > Mollusca > Gastropoda > Neomphalida > Peltospiridae > Gigantopelta > Gigantopelta aegis. The sequence goes on along the minus strand of NC_054710.1, from coordinate 19,397,065 downwards.
AAGTAACAATTTTTAATAATACAATTATCAGTATTTAAAATTTTGTACCAATACTTTATCATACTGAATATTCTATTGACTCGTAATGGTACACGACCCAGTTCAGCATATATCAGGGAATTATTAGTGGATCGTTTTACACCTAGTAATCTTTTACAAAAATCAAGGTGAAGCTTTTCTATTGTGTTCCCTTTGTGGAAACCCCAAACTTCAGAGGCATAACAGATAATAGTAGTGATATAACAGTCGAACAATAATATCAAAGTTTCAATATTTAAGTATAAAGATTTTGTATTGGAACACAATGCAAACGTTGCTTTTCTTCCTTGATCTGCTAAATGTTTTTCAGCAACTGTGAATTTGTTATTGTAATGCAAAATGAAACCCAAATAGGGGAATTTATTAACTATTTCTAAAACTTTATGGTTATAAAACCACTTTTCCCCATTTTTTATTTTTCCAGCATTTCTAAAAATCATGACTTTTGACTTTTCTAAGTTAACTTCCATACCCCATTGGTTTGAATATTCATATAAGCAGTCCAACATTTGCTGTAAACCATCAACAGACTCAGAAAATATCACCAAGTCATCTGCATACAACAATAAAAATAGAGTAATATCTTTACTTTCATATGGTAAACAACCCTTTTATATAAAGGTAACTTCTAAATCATTAGTAAACAAAGAAAAGAAAATAGGTGATAACACTTCGCCTTGCATTAAACCCAAATTGTTGGCAAAATAATCTGATATATAACCATTAATGTTTATACAACTACGCACATTGAGATACAGTGAATAAATAACAGTTAAATGTTTTCCTTTGACACCAGCATTAATAAGTTTATGAAGTAATTTTTGACGATCAATAGAGTCAAACGCCTTTTTAAAATCAACAAATGCACAATATAACCTCTTTTTCGAAGACAAAGTTTTTGTAATAATAGCATGTAATGAGAATAAGGCATCAACGGTTCCTCTTCTTGGCTGGAATCCGAATTGTGCATCAGAGATAATATCATTAGCCGAAGACCATGAAAGCAGTCTTTCATTTAAAATATGAGTAAATACTTTACCTAGGTTACTAACTAAACCAATAGCATGATAATTGTTTGGATCAGATATGTCACCTTTCTTAAGGATAAGGACAATTACAGCTGAAGACCATCCTTTAGGAAAATAACCAGTAGCTAAAATACAATTAAACATCGTATGTCATATAGGGAGAAAATAGCATTTGTATTCGATAAAATATTCATTAATAAGAAAATCAGGACCATGTGCTTTAGATCGTTTCAATTTGCCTATAGCGTTTTCAATTTCCGTGATAGTGATATCTTTGTCCAGTTCTTCAAACACAGGTTGATCAATGTTGTCAAAAGAGTCAATATTTATAACATCTGGGCCTTCTATTTCACCACTAAAAGCTAATGACTTAAAATGTTCATAAAAAGTATTCAAAGGTAAAAGGCTGTTACGATATCTACGTTTAGAAAATTTAGCATAAAATTGCCTAGGATTATTTCGTTTTAGTTGATCCAACGTACTTCCCTCAGTACTAATATATTACCTGTGTCGTTTCCGTTCCAATAATTTATAAATCTTTTTCTTATCTCGTAAACTTGTATGATTGTCGGTCGATTTTTCCTTGTTAAAACATTTTAGGGCATTTATATAATCATAGTAAGATTTTTTAACATCATTATCAACCCTAATATACTTGAATGTTTCTTTACTGTAATCCTTACTTGCTAATCAAATTAAGAGGATTAACAATTAACAAAGTGCAACTTCAAACATTGCTCTTTAGTAGACAATAGCAAAAGTGCTAATCTTACCTGGAAATTGAATTAAGAGGATTAGAAAGTAACTTTTCTACTTCAAAGGTTCTCTATTACTGTATAAAATCAATTTCAGTTAAATTATTTATTAACGTTTAGCTATACAGCTCATCTCTATAAACAAGATTACAAGTATATTACATTAACAGGAGAAACAAAACACAAGCAAACAATACATACACATATAAAAATGTCATATATCAAAACTGGGGGGGGGGGGGGGGTGGGGGATTTACTGTGGGGATATACCAGGGGGGATTGTCCTGGGGGGAAATAGTCGGGGGAAAATATCCGGGGGGAAATGTCCGGGGTGGGGGTTGGGGGAATGTCCTAGAATCTTACAATAGTGTGATATTTCTATCTAAACTTAATTTGCCAATTAACGTATTCTAATGGTGTACTATTTAATATAAACTTAGTTTGTTAATTATTATATTAATGTAACGTGTATTATTTAAACACTGTTTGATATTTTAATCTAAAATTTGGTTTGTTAATCAATATATAGATGATTTTTCCAAGATTATATGTAAGCAAATAGAATTACTTTATTGCGTTTGGTGGCACTAATACGCTTCCGTAGATGTAATAATTCGGCCGACCTGAAGTGGGGTACAAGTCAGTTATACCCACACTTACTCGGTGTATCGGTGAATATACCTAGTTTTGCTCGTAGATGTAATAATTCGGCCGACCTGAAGTGGGGTACAAGTCAGTTATACCCAAACTTACTCGGTGTATCGGTGAATATCCCTAGTTTTGCTCGTAGATGTAATAATTCGGCCGACCTGAAGTGGGGTACAAGTCAGTTATACCCACACTTACTCGGTGTATCGGTGAATATACCTAGTTTTGCTCGTAGATGTAATAATTCGGCCGACCTGAAGTGTGTTACAAGTCAGTTATACCCACACTTACTTGGTGTATCAGTGAATATTCCTAGTTTTGCTGTAGATGTAATAATTCGGCCGACCTGAAGTGTGTTGCAAGTCAGTTATACCCACACTTACTTGGTGTATCGGTGAATATACCTAGTTTTGCTCGTAGATGTAATAATTCGGCCGACCTGAAGTGGGGTACAAGTCAGTTATACCCACACTTACTAGGTGTATCTGTGAATATACCTAGTTTTGCTCGTAGATGTAATAATTCGGCCGACCTGAAGTGTGTTACAAGTCAGTTATACCCACACTTACTCGGTGTATCGGTGAATATACCTAGTTTTGCTCGTAGATGTAATAATTCGGCCGACCTGAAGTGGGGTACAAGTCAGTTATACCCACACTTACTCAGTGTATCGGTGAATATTCCTAGTTTTGCTCGTAGATGTAATAATTCGGCCGACCTGAAGTGGGGTACAAGTCAGTTATACCCACACTTACTCGGTGTATCGGTGAATATTCCTAGTTTTGCTCGTAGATGTAATAATTCGGCCGACCTGAAGTGGGGTACAAGTCAGTTATACCCACACTTACTCGGTGTATCGGAGAATATACCTAGTTTTGCTCGTAGATGTAATAATTCGCCCGACCTGAAGTGTGTTACAAGTCAGTTATACCCACACTTACTCCGTGTATCGGTGAATATACCTAGTTTTTCTGTAGATGTAATAATTCGGCCGACCTGAAGTGTGTTGCAAGTCAGTTATACCCACACTTACTCGGTGTATCGGTGAATATACCTAGTTTTGCTCGTAGATGTAATAATTCGGCCGACCTGAAGTGTGTTACAAGTCAGTTATACCCACACTTACTCGGTGTATCGGTGAATATACCTAGTTTTTTTCTCGTAGATGTAATAATTCGGCCGACCTGAAGTGTGTTGCAAGTCAGTTATACCCACACTTACTCGGTGTATCGGTGAATATACCTAGTTTTGCTCGTAGATGTAATAATTCGGCCGACCTAAAGTGTGTTGCAAGTCAGTTATACCCACACTTACTCGGTGTATCGGTGAATATACCTAGTTTTGCTCGTAGATGTAATAATTCGGCCGACCTGAAGTGGGGTACAAGTCAGTTATATCCACACTTACTCGGTGTATCGGAGAATATACCTAGTTTTGCTCGTAGATGTAATAATTCGCCCGACCTGAAGTGTGTTACAAGTCAGTTATACCCACACTTACTCGGTGTATCGGTGAATATTCCTAGTTTTGCTCGTAGATGTAATAATTCGGCCGACCTGAAGTGTGTTACATGTCAGTTATACCCACACTTACTCGGTGTATCGGTGAATATACCTAGTTTTGCTCGCGAAAACCTTACGATACACACACACCTGGTAAAGTGTGGGTATAGCTGTTACGTAAACACTACTGGATGGATGGATGGAAGTGATCATGTGTTTATTACAGTACACACAAGTGAAGAATTGATCATTTGACTGTGTTTTAGTGATCATGTGTTTATTACAGTACACACAAATGAAGAATTGATCACTTCACTGTGTGATAGTGATCATGTGTTTATTACAGTACACAAAAGTGACGAATTGATCATTTCAAAGTGTGATAGTGATCATGTGTTTATTACAGTACACAAAAGTGAAGAATTGATCATTTCAAAGTGTGATAGTGATCATGTGTTTATTACAGAACACAGAAGTGAAGAATTGATCATTTCACTGTGTTTTAGTGATCATGTGTTTATCACAGTACACAGAAGTGAAGAATTGATCATTTCACTGTGTTTTAGTGATCATGTGTTTATCACAGTACACAGAAGTGAAGAATTGATCATTTCACTGTGTTTTAGTGAGCATGTGTTTATCACAGTACACAGAAGTGAAGAATTGATCATTTCACTGTGTTTTAGTGAGCATGTGTTTATTACAGTACACAGAAGTGAAGAATTGATCATTTCACTGTGTTTTAGTGATCATGTGTTTATCACAGTACACAGAAGTGAAGAATTGATCATTTCACTGTGTTTTAGTGACATGTGTTTACAACAGTACACAAATCAAGAATGGGACATTAAAAATTTTAGTGTCATGTGTTTATTACAGTAAAGCAATGAAGTTGATCATTTCAGTGTGGATAGTGATTCATGTCAATTTATTACAGTACACAAAAGTAGAGAATTGATCATTTCAAAGTGCTTGACTAGTGATCATTGATTCGAGTTCTAGTTTATTTTTTAAGGATATTTTTCGGTTTTAACGTCACAGACTCTTGTTTCATTGTTTTGTAACATTATTCAAATGTGTTACAGGTTTGTTGATTAACTAAACTTAGTGTCCATGTTGTAACATTATTCCAATGTGTTGTTACATGTTTGTTGATTAACTAAACTTAGTGTCCATGTTGTAACATTATTCAAATGTGTTACAGGTTTGTTGATTAACTAAACTTAGTGTCCATGTTGTAACATTATTCCAATGTGTTGTTACAGGTTTGTTGATTAACTAAACTTAGTGTCCATGTTGTAACATTATTCCAATGTGTTACAGGTTTGTTGATTAACTAAACTTAGTGTCCATGTTGTAACATTATTCCAATGTGTTGTTACAGGTTTGTTGATGAACTAAACTTAGTGTCCATGTTGTAACATTATTCAAATGTGTTGTTACAGGTTTGTTGACTAACTAAACTTACTGTCCATGTTGTAACATTATTCAAATGTGTTGTTACAGGTTTGTTGACTAACTAAACTTAGTGTCCACGTTGTAACATTATTCAAATGTGTTGTTACAGGTTTGTTGATTAACTAAACTTAGTGTCCACGTTGTAACATTATTCAAATGTGTTGTTACAGGTTTGTTGATTAACTAAACTTAGTGTCCATGTTGTAACATTATTCAAATGTGTTGTTACAGGTTTGTTGATGAACTAAACGTAGTGTCCACGTTGTAACATTATTCAAATGTGTTGTTACAGGTTTGTTGATGAACTAAACGTAGTGTCCACGTTGTAACATTATTCAAATGTGTTGTTACAGGTTTGTTGATAACTAAACGTAAAACACGTGTGTAACATTATTCAATGGTTGTTGACTATATTCATGTCAATTGACAACTTAAACGAGTACCACTAACATATTTGAATAATGTTACAACATGTTGATTAACTAAACTTAATCAACCATGTTGTAACACATTTGAATAATGTTACAGGTTTGTTGACACTAAGTTTAGTGTCCATCAACAAACATGTAACCAATGTGAATACATGTTACAAAAGAACTAAACAAGAGTCATGTGACGTTAAAACCGTTACAGGTTTATCCTTAAAAAATAGTGTCCAGAACTATGATTGTTGAATATGCTCTACAGGTTTGTTGATTAACTAAATTTAGTGTCCATGTTGGGTCTGCGCCTTTAATACCACCCCCCCCCCCCCCCCCCCCCCCCGATGAATCCCTGCAGGGGTCATGGAGTAAATTAAATGTTTCGTTCTAATCGGAGAATGACCATCTGTTACACGGAAACTCAATGGTCTCGAGTAACTATATAAGCGAGTTTATTAAAGTCACGGTGTCAATCGTTGTGTATTAAAATTAAATATTGACTTGCTTTTCACTACTACTGCCTGCTTGGGAGTCTATGATGTATTGACTGGGCGATGTGGTCATTTGGTGTACAGTGTCGTTAGTAATTGCAAGGCGTCAAAGGCGTACGATCGTTATTTGCGTTTCTAAAGATATTAATAATACACCGGTGCATATGGAAAGCTTCGGTTAAACGATCGAAACATTATTACATTGCAATAAGAAACCATTCAAATTTAAATGACTTTTGTTAAGGACTTACATACCCGTCACATTTATCTTTGTGTGTAACCTTTACAGGCGCGGGTGCAGGGGTGGTGGGTGGGTTCATATCGACCTCTCTCCCTGCTCACAGAGTATTTTTAATATATTTTTCGGTGTACCATGTCTCGACCCCCACCCCCTCCACTCTAATCTTCGCTCGCCACAATGATCCCTCCATAAATGCCCGCACACGCGCCTGCTTTACGACGACGACGATGATGATAAAATGATTGTGATGATGATGAAGATGATGATAATGATGGTGATGATAGCAATAATGATGATGATAAAACATATTGTGATGATGATGGAGATGATGATGATAATGATGGTGATGATGATGAAGATGATGATGATGATGGTGATAATGGTGATGATGATGATGATGATGAAGAAGATGATGATAATGATGGTGATAATGATGGTGATGATGATGATAATGATGGTGATAATGGTGATGATGATGATGATGATGATGATGATGATGATGATGATAATGATGGTGATAATGGTGATGATGATGATGATGAAGACGATGATGATAATGATTGTGATAATGGTGATGATAATGATGATGGTGATGATGATAATGATGGTGATGATAATGATGGTGATGATAATGATAATGATGGTGATAATAATGATGGTGATAATGGTGATAATAATGATGGTGATGATAATGAAGAAGAAGATGATGATAAATAATAATAATAATAATAATAATAATAATAAATCGTAGCTACGGCCCGACCATGCCCTTATCCTCCCTTGGAATTGCTTGCTTCAACACGTCGAACATAAGTATATGATAAGGCCACGTACTTATGTGAAGCGTAGTTATTGATCGATTACTTAAGAATAGAATTAATAGTGACATAACCAAACACCGCCAGCTGACGAGGAAACATCTGCTTTAATGGCCAGCGGCCTCCGGTTACCTGCTCCACGCGTATAAAAATCATAAACAGGTCGCCAAGATTTAAAGAGCAATTCGGCACGACCAGTCACAGTCGAAACTTTCTCAACTTTACAACACGACTGTTTTTCATCCACATAGAGCAAACGAAAAGGTAAGCGGTAACTGTGTGTGTGTGTGTGTGTGTGGGGGGGGGGGGGCGCTGTCACGCCCGTGAACCCCCGTCAACTCAATCTGACGGGCGCGAAATAACGCGCCCCTAAATTTAACAAATCACGCTTGTATTTAATTTTTTAACTCTGCCATTCTATTTGTTTATTGAATCCAATCCACAACGCCACAAACCTTTCCATTCTGTTCACAATGAACTTCCTAGAATACTTTTTATAAATTGAAACACGATTGGTTGGTTATCTTTACACTGAGCCAATCAGCTAGGAGTTCATTTATTATTAAGATCTCGTCGGTTTGACAATCGGGAAAACTCGGGAACTTTGCTGTTCCGTAATTCTATTGATGTTAACCTGAACGAAAAAACATGACCACCAACGTGCAACTTAGCACATTTCTAAAATGGAACATCGACCATTCTGATATCTCCCATAGGTTGCAAACAAATATATCAAACATTAAATGTTTTAGCCTTAAAGATACACTATAATCATCGTTGTGTAACTTGTGGGCAGCACTCTTTTTAGGATGGCCCAGTGGTAAAGTGTTCGCTTGATGCGCTATCGGTCTAGGATCGATCCCCGTCAATGGGCCCATTAGGCTATGTCTCGTTCTAGCCAGTGCATCACGACTGGTATTTGAAAGGCCGTGGTATGTGCTATCCTGTCTGTGGGATGGTGAATATAAAATATCTCTTGCTACTAATAAAAAAATATAGCGGGATTTCTCTCTAAGATTATATGTCAAAATTACAAATGGATATGATAAATATATATATATATATATATATATATATATATATATATATATATATATATATATCGATTACCTCAGGCTTGGACCCGCTACCTATTATATGATAAATATAATACATTGATTACCTTGGATATGATAAATATATATACATTGATTACCTTGGATATGATATATATATATATATATATATATATATATATATATATATATATACATAAAAGTATATACCTTGGATATATATATATATACATGATTACCAGGATATGATAAATATATATACATTGATTAGATATTATAATTGCTCTCACTCATCAGATGTAGATTTAATTACACCGTCAACGGAAAGCTGATGACGTAATGGACTCTGTGACGTCGAGGTTACGTCACTATGCAGGTCTATAGGTGATGTGTGGTATGCGCACAGAAGGTATTTGCGTCTGTGTCGACATGCTGATACGAGTTCGTTCTTGGAGTTTAGTGTGCTGGTTTCAGGTTTATACATTATGAACAGTTTTTCCTTCAGGCAGAAGTTACATCTTTTGCTCGCTGGAGAGTATGGCTATATATACATATACATTGATTACCTTGGATATGATAAATATATATATATACATTGATTACCTTGGATATATAAATATATATACATTTGATTACCTTGGGTATGATAAATATATATACATTGATTACCTTGGGTATGCTAAATATATATACATTGATTACCTTGGGTATGATAAAGATTTATACAATGATTACCTTGAATCCGCTACCTATTGTATGACAAAGATTTATACATTGATTACCTTGGACCCGCATGTCCGGTTATTGCATACAGAAAAAAATCCATGTCTCAAGGATATCTTAGTCTCCACACGACTACCCGCCGCCTAAGCCTGCGTCTAAACCTCTAAATTAGTCCATTTTTCAGCGGTTGGGTTGTTTGTTATCCCTTTTCCTCACAATCTTCTAAATACAAATACATCGTATTCGGCTAATAAACAGTACTATCCTAATAAATGTATACAAAACAATGAGCCAATTAAGTTATCTATTTATCCATTTATTATTGATTTATTCATGTGTATTTTTTCTCCAGTGCTTAGATCGCTATCTCAAGATGACTCATCTCGTTGTTCTGGTAGTCATGGTAATCTTGGTTGTCTCCGTGCAAGGCGATCCCGAATGTTCTGGTATGTACTGCCCTGTATATTGTACATAACGCATGCATAAAACATTGCAATATATACTGCAAAAACAAAACATTGGTAAAACTACAAAGTAATGAAAATATTCTATTAAAAAGATCCAGAAAAAATACAATATTATATATTGGAAAAGGGGTTTCTCCAAGAATTCTTATTAAAAATAGAAAGAGACAAACTATTATACATATCTATCCATAAAAATTGCAATTATATATTGTGAACAATGGGGTTTCTTCAAGATTCCTTGGTAAAAAACAAAAAATACAAAACTATATATTTGACGTATCGATGAAACATTGTTTTTATGTTTGTTGTTTTTTTTTTTAAAGAGAGAAAAAGAAGAAAGAAAAACGTTTCACCAAGAATCCTTCCATGAAATAGAATGTGCAGAAAATGTTATATATACGTATCCATAAAAATTGCAATATTATATATATTAAAAATTAAAAGGGGCGAGTGTTATCCAAGAACCATTGGTAAAAGTAGAAAATAAAGAAAATATTCTACATCACGTCTCCATAAAAATTGCGTCAATCAATAGGTGTACCTCTCAATACCTAGCAAGACGCCAAGCGACAGGACTTCTCGTCTCCGTTACGAAAATTAACGTCACAAAATGACGTCACAAAACTACAGATCTTCATTTACGAAACGATTGTAACAATAAATACACTTAGTGCTTAGAATCGAGTTTACAACCGTTTGACGAACACATTTATTGAGATTGTAAATTCTACTCCTACAGCACTAGAATCAAAATCTTAGTTGTGGATAAAATAAAATCGGAACTCTACGTAGTGACTACTTAAGAGTTATTTCCCTGTGTAGGTTACGATGCCGTTCGGAAGAGTTCGCCGTGATTCGTATATATTTAAAGGCATATTGACACAGACCACTGACCTATTTAATGGTCTAACAGACTATTACCTGAACAAAAATAATTTGATTTGTCCCCAAATGTACTTTATTCAACCATCTTCATAACCACCATACTCTATTTATTAATGATATTTTGTAAAAAAAAATCATTGAATTATGGCAATGGTCCATAATTCAAAAATTAAAATTGCCGAGAGGGTTGACATGGATTTCACTCCATCATGGTTCAGTTAAGGTGATGCAATAGCTAGATTTTGTTTCCAACAATTAATGTAATTTTTAGTTATTATCCATTTTTAGAACAATAAGGTCCATAAATCCGTGACAGTATGCCTTTAAACGGAGTTATTCTCCTTCGTCGTCAAAGTTTTCATTATATCGACACCAAAACGATCTCAGAAGAGTAGGGGTCTAATTATAATAATGCTATGGATACTCACAAACACATAATTTTATTATGGCGGCGGGACGTAGCCCAGTGGTAAAGCGCTCGCTGGCTTTGAGATCAATACCCGTTGTTGGGCCCATTAGGCTAATTCTCGTTCCAGCCAGTGCACCACGACTGGTATATCAAAGGCCGTGGTATGTGCTATCCTGTCTGTGGGATGGCACATATAAAAGATCTCTTGCTACTAATGGAAAAATGTAGCGGGTTTCTTCTCTCAGAACTATATGTCAAAATTACGATATGTTTGACATCCAATAGCCGATGATTAATAATCAATGTCACATTGACAATGTGGTCTAGTGGTGTCGTTAAACAAAAGAAACTTCTTTATTTGTATTCGCTTATTCAACAGCAGTATTACCAATAGAGCAAATAATATTTTTAGAAATTGAAATTCGCTCATTTTTGGTTTTGCTACCGTTCTTGTAAGCTTTAAATTTAATAATAAAAATGTTATAAAAATTACAAATAACTTTCTATTAGTTGTTCACTGTTAACTTGTGATCACAGTATTACAGCTTGCAATATGTACGAATGTATTGTTAATATTGATTGTAGCATATGGCGATTGTTACTTAAGTTCGAATAGTACACCGGACTGTTGATTGTAACAAAATAACCACCTTGGTCTATTTATTAGATGGAGATACAATCTTTAAATCTATGTTTAATAATGTATGCTGGACACTTAATGTGATTTCAGCGCTAAGATTGTTTCATAAAGCAGGACCCGGATTGCATGCATTTTTCACATCTTTGCCCAGGGCACGTGCGTATAAAACGTTAGTCTAGTGTCCAATCTAATGACGTCACACGCATACAATCCGTATGACGTTCGTATGACAGTCTCGACTCTTTTAGATGCAGGGAGCACGTGTTGTTATTAACACAGGGTGCATGGTTAAAGACACGTGTTATTATTAACTTAGGATGCATTGTTAAAGACACGTGTTTTTATTTACTCACGGTGCATAGTTAAAGACACATGTTGTTATTAACACAGGGAACATGGTTAAAGACACGTGTTGTTATTAACACAGGATGCATGGTTAAAGACACGTGTTGTTATTAACACAGGATGCATGGTTAAAGACACGTGTTTTTATTTACTCACGGTGCATAGTTAAAGACACACGTTGTTATTAACACAGGGTGCATGATTAAAGACACGTGTTGTTATTAACACAGGGTGCATGGTTAAAGACACGTGTTGTTATTTACTCAGGTGCATAGTTAAAGACACGTGTCGTTTAAATACGTGTTGTTGTTTACACAGGGTGCATGGTGAAAAACACGTTGCTATTTACACAGGGTGCATGGTTAAAGACACGTGTTGTTATTTACACAGGGTGCATGGTTAAAGGCACGTGTTGTTATTTACACAGGGTGCATGGTTAAAGGCACGTGTTGTTGTTTACACGGGGTGCATGGTTAAAGGCACGTGTTGTTGTTTACACAGGGTGCATGGTTAAAGGCACGTGTTGTTATTTACACAGGGTGCATGGTTAAAGACACGTGTTGTTATTAACACAGGATGCATGGTTAAAGACACGTGTTTTTATTTTACTCACGGTGCATAGTTAAAGACACACGTTGTTATTAACACAGGGTGCATGATTAAAGACACGTGTTGTTATTAACACAGGGTGCATGGTTAAAGACACGTGTTGTTATTTACTCAGGTGCATAGTTAAAGACACGTGTCGTTTAAATACGTGTTGTTGTTTACACAGGGTGCATGGTGAAAAACACGTTGCTATTTACACAGGGTGCATGGTTAAAGACACGTGTTGTTATTTACACAGGGTGCATGGTTAAAGGCACGTGTTGTTATTTACACAGGGTGCATGGTTAAAGGCACGTGTTGTTGTTTACACGGGGTGCATGGTTAAAGGCACGTGTTATTGTTTACACAGGGTGCATGGTTAAAGGCACGTGTTGTTATTTACACAGGGTGCATGGTTAATGGCACGTATTGTTATTTACACAGGGTGCATGGTTAAAGGCACGTGCCATGAATCAGGCTACACGAAGAAGTCAAAGATCGATGGCGGGACCGAGACATGCACTTGTGAAGGCACTGACTGGAGATGTACAGCCGTCGGAGATCCTGTCTTTCAAGAAGCGATGCCTATAATGCAGTTACCTCCCCAGATATGCTTAGGTAAGATTACTAGATCAGTGCGGTTGTGAACAAGCTTCAATTTCTCAAGCCATTCCTGGTAGAGTGTCAGTCCTCCTATAGCGTAGGACGGGTCATATCCCATTGGTAAAGCGCTCACTCGTTGCGGCGTCGGTCTAGGAGAAATGTAATGGAATCAGTTTGATTTCATCATGATCTGGGGCGGGTCATATCCCATTGTAGATCGTGGGCCCACTATAACCCCCCCCCCCCCCCCCCTCCCCCCCCGGGGATTTTTCAAGATGAGTATATCTTTGAAGCCTATCCATAGACATATTCAAATCAGCTTGTCTGCAGGCAATCTGTTGGTGGGTGTGCCTGTAGGGCATGTTTGAGTGTAGGCACCCTATTTATTTTTAACAGGGCAAATTTCTGATCAAGGTGAATGTTGCACATAATTTTCAAAAATATTTGAAAATAATTCTGGACTATATCACTGCTTTTACTTTAAAGCTGGGTAATAATACATTTTTGGCATCTGACTAAGCATAGTGAGTCAATGAATTTGAAATGTCCTGAGTATTACAAACATAGTATATGAAAAACCTGCATGGCAATGTTCAAGTTAACATCCAGACATATTTTGAACAGGTTTAAGACCAAATTATGAATGCTATTCATGCTAAATTACATGTTCATAACAACAAACCACAAAGCAATGTGGTATGGATATAGTACCGGGGGTATACTCACCAGCAAAAGTTACACAGTTCCCGATATACGTAATTCTCTTTGTACATGTGTATATATACATACCGTACCTAAAACATTCTGATCCTTTTATTATTGTATTGTATTTAATATCTAAAGGCAACATTACTTAAATATGGTGCAGTACATGCTGTCTAAACCATTTACATGGATATTTTGAATATTTTTATATTACACACAAGTCTTACAAACATAAAAAGTTAATTTACATACCATTCTAGGCAAGTCTGCATTACATATACAATGTATCTGTCTCACAACAGTTCATTTTACAACAGCTAGGTATTCTGTTGCTTTTTGTAATATTTTAGAATTGCAGTTCTATTTATATTATGCTTAACTTATGTTTTGGTGTATATAATTGATATCTACATAGAATATTGTCATCAGGCAAATATCTAGCACTATAAAAATCTAACTTTCATTCCCAATTCTCAATCATTTTATGTGACCCAAATAAGATATATGTGAAGTTTACAATTTTCTATTTCTACATCCTTCCTTTTATTCTATTAAGTAGATGTTAATAACAATTACAAAACAATATAATATGAGGTATGAATAATTATATACTTCTCAAAATAAGTTACTAGTAAGCAATGACAGAAATGTATTAATTTCTATGTATACACATACTTAGGATTGCCTGAAGCTTTTATTATTAAAAAAACAAATTGACCTGGCTTTTTTCTATAACATATTGAGGCTTCATTATTCAAATATGGTTAAGTATATGGAGTTTATATACTATGTTCACAAATTTATGAAGATGTCCCTCTGTTCTTAGTACCAACCAATTATAAGTACCTTTCCTCGGCATGTGTGTTAAACCATTTACAATTCATCTATCTCACAGAAGCTTGTACTATTTTAAAAACATATTTGTATTTAAATTGTGCTTAATTTATGCTTAGGTTTATATAATTGACATCAGATATAGTCATCAGGCATATCTAGTACTTGACTTTCTTTCCTATTTCAGTCTTATCATCTGACACAAATATAATGTCTATTATGTTCACAATATTTGTAATTTCTTATTTTGTCCTCTGAGCCTTTGCTCTTGTTCCTCCCTCAGTATGTCAACAGCTCTTGTTATCAGATCACAAACCATCCAATTCAGCTTCAGTATTTCTTTGGACATTTCTCAGCCATTTCTATGTGGTTGAGGAATACCCTGGACTTTGTGATATGACTAATACCATATGAGACCATGACAATTTGCTCTCTTCCAATCTGCTCTATTGGTACAGCATATTTTCAGGGAATATCTACTGGATGGACGGTTTGCAACTAATCCACAGTAGCATAACAACAGCATTCGTGGTTTGGCACTAAATTTATCACATGTGAAAGGGGTTCTTCCAAACCACACTTGATCTAAGGAATGCCTACAAAGGTCTTAAGAGACTGGAAGACCATTTAAATGAAAAAAAGAAAACTCTGCCCTCAGCTTCTTGGGAAGAGGGTTCTATTTGTGAGACAAAGTACATGTTTCAAACGCAAACCATGTCTGAGGGTGTTGTAAAGTGAACAAGAAGATGCAGAAACAAAAATATAGTTCAATGTCTGTACATTGCTGCCAGTTCACCATCCCAGATACGGACATTGTAGACACTCAATTTGGCAACAAGAGGCATCTTATAGATGTGCATAGCATCATTAAGGATGCAGGGAAGACACCACGTGCAATTCCAGCTGTGCTTGCCATTACTGGCTATGATATTACAGTGCTTTTATGCAGAATGGAAAACTCAGGTTTTGAATATTCTCAAGCAATGCCAAGACTTCCTTGAAATGTTGTTAGCTCATGACAAAGTTCAGCACAAATTGATCTTCATATATTTAAGAAGCAGATCATTTCATATACCTTCTCTATGGGAGTGCAGGTACGAATAACATACAAAAACATCATGACTTGAGAAATATCTGGAAATGTTTGTTGCCAAACCAAGGATGATAATATTGAACTACAGTAGAGTATAAATCAGCCTTCTCCACTCTACATGAGAATGCTCTAAGAATGCACATACAGAGAACAAATTGCCAAGTTGTCATTTGGTATCAGTCATGCCAGGCATACCAGGCTATTCCCCAACCAAATTGTCATATGGCTGAGAAATTTTAGAAGGCACACTAGAGATGAAATAGTGATATGATATCATGAGAGCTGATGGACATACTGATGGAGGAACCAGAGTAGAGTCTGGAGAAGGAGAATACCAGAAATTGTGAACATGACAGGCATATTTTAATTGCATGAAAATGCAAAGGAATATGAAAGGAAGTCAAAACTTTCCTAGATATATTTGATGTAGAAACGAATTATATACACTTGAGCATAAGTTAAGCACAATGTAAATATAAAGGCAAATCTAAAAATATTACAAACACAGACTAGTATAAGATGAACTTATGTGAGATAGATGACTTGTACATGTAATGCAAAAGAAATTATGGTAGGTACACAAAACTGATGCTTTAAATTTTTAACACTGGTGTTTAGTAAAGAGGGACATATTCATAATATTAATGCACATACATGTATACTCAACAAAATTAATTAAGGGCTAGTAAACTTTCTTATATTATAATATAATTCTTTGTTACTGTCATATTATTTTAGCATGTTTTGGTCATATATATATGGCTTCTATACATTGTTTCAGTAAACTTTTACTGGTTATACACGCAAAAAACACTGGGTATTTCACATACTTATGAAAAATATTGAAATGAGCATTAGGCAAGTATTTGTTACACATTTGTTCAGAATGTTTTTTGTCATTGTGTTCCCTCAAAATTGTTATTTAAGTCATTAAGTTTAAGAACATGCCACAATGCTGACAACTTTCAACGGAAGAAATTGTATTTCCCCCCATATTTAAAGGAAAATGCTAAAATATCTATTGGACCTTAATTAATTTTGTCGAGTATAGTATAGGCAGATATACTGAACCATTTGAATAATGCTGCCTCAATATATTAAATACAGTGCAATTTTTAATAGTAAAAGGTTCAAGCAGCCCAAAATATGTGTAAATATAGAAAATAGTGCATTTCAGGCATTGCTTAACTTTTGCCGATGAGTATATCATTATTCATACCACATATTGCATTGTTATTCGGTTTGTTACTATTAACATCTAGTACTGGATAAATATCATTCATTTTGGCCTTATATCTGTTAAAAATTTATATGGATGACAAATTTATCACTATATTTAATTTTTCAATATAGTGTTTTTGGAACACAAAATGTGCAACGGTAAATGGCGATATTTTTTTAATCCACCAACATTTTTGCTGCAGACAAGCAGATATTAAATTCATATATAATGAGGTGTCTAAAAATACTTGTCTCCAAAAATCCCTAGGGCGGGGGGGGGGGGGTGTGTGTGTGTGTGTGTGGAGGGTTTCGGTATCTGGCCCATGGACTATTGGTAAAACGCTCGCTTGTTGCGGCGTCGGTCTGGGAGAAATATAATGGAATCAGTAGCCCAGTATATAATGGAATACGTAGCCCAGTGGTACAGCGCTCGCTCGATGCGCGGTCGGTCTGGGATCGATCCCCGTCGGTGGGCCCATTGGGCTATTTCTCGTTCCAGCCAGTGCACCACGACTGGTATATCAAAGGTCGTGGTATGTGCTACCCTGTCTGTGGGATGGTGCATATAAAAGATCCCTTGCTGCTTATCGAAAAGAGTAGCCCATGAAGTGGCGACAGCGGGTTTCCTCTCTCAATATCTGTGTGGTCCTTAACCATATGTCTGACGCCATATAACCGTAAATAAAATGTGTTGAGTGCGTCGTTAATTAAAACATTTCCTTCCTTCCTTCATCCTGATCTTGTTTGGAAATTTCTCAGTGATTCTGAATTTTATTATACATCTTTATTTTACCTACCTGAGATACTTGTATTGTATGCACAGCTCTCTAATTTGATATTGATCATCAATCTATTCATATGTTTACTTTTGTTTGACACCCTATAACCAACGTATTCTTTATGTTTGGGCAAGTCATCGGACGAAAGGCTGGTAGGTACTGGGTTCGCAGCCCGTTACCGTCTCCCACCCAGAGAGAGTTTTAACAACTCAATGAGTAGGTATAAGACTACTACACCCTCTTTTCTTACCACTAACAACTAACCCACTGCCCTGGACTGACACTCCAGATAGCTGAGGTGCGTTCCCATGACAGCGTTTTTGAACCTCATTTAAATTACAAGTACATGTACTTGCATTTTATTATTTAGAATATTATTTTTCGTACACCTGAAGTGGTTCTGGTCATCCATGTTTTTGCAATATCCCGAAATTTATTTTTCATAATTCTAAAAAGGCAAATTCGTCTGACAAATAAAATGTATCGAGACAAGCTCTAGGTATCTGTATACGGTATTTGTCTGTTTAAACATCACACACTTTAGCTTCTGTCTCTTATAACTTTATCCCAATCAGTGTTGCATTTTATTATTTAGAATATTATTTTTCGTACACCTGAAGTGGTTCTGGTCATCCATGTTTTTTCAATACTGAAATTTATTTTTCATAATTCTAAAAAGGCAAATTCGTCTGACAAATAAAATGTATCGAGACAAGCTCTAGGTATGTGTATAGGGTATACGATTTGTCTGTTTAAACATCACACACTTTAGCTTCTGTCTCGTATAACTTTATCCAAATGAGTGTTGCAGGTGTGTACATTAGTTAGTGTCCATCTTCACGGGCTGTAAGTAGGGTCTGGGTCGAACGAAATACATCATCGGCTTTGGTTAGATCTTCGGGCATCCATATCAGGGTTCAATTTCACAAAACATCATAAGCCTTAGTTTTGCACGTAAACGTAAATCTACGACAACACCACAATTCGTATTACTATTACAGTACAACAAATATAGTTAGAAAAACACACACATTTTCTTTTTTGTCTTTAAAATGCTCCGTTTTCCTAAATGATGTAATTTTCTTCGTGAAATAGATGCCAAACACTTGCCTGATATAACTGCTAGTTGCAGATGTAAACTTACGATGTTTTGTCAAATTGCCCCCAGATCATTAAAGAGCCTGCACCGAGGTTGATGCTATTCGTTAAAACAATGTATTACTCACAAACGCCATACAATGCAGCAAATTCGGGCCAGATCCTTTAATACACGTTAGTGTGTTTTCAGGGATGTTTAGATCTTCTCACGAAAAGGAAACCAATATTTCTTTTACGATAGACTTTTAGAGTCTTTAAAGGCATGCGCTACAGATATTTCTATCACTCAAAATATGCCAATGTTTTTACCTATGCATTCTACAAGCATATTGAAACACATATGTGAAAAAAGGGATGTCACCGAGCTAGATATGTTGTATATAGCTCAAACGTCGTGTCATGTTCTCCTATTTTGTGAACAAATACCTTAAAATTTAAATTTGACTTAAATCATACCTAATAAAGAGTTTCCCAATTGAAATACATGTCAGTTTTAATGTATATATATATATGATTTATAGAAATTATTTTTAGTACAATGTAATATTGTATGGGTGATACCGCATACAAGCATTACTATGCTTTATATGTTAGTCCGGTTATATGCATACTTTTTTTTCTTTTTTTTCTCACAGGATGTATGGTTGATAATCTCTGCAAGCCATTTGGCTTCAAGAAGGTCAAACCCATCGCAGCAGGGACGGAAACGTGTACCTGTGACGGAATTGAATCGTGGGCGTGTACAGCTGTGGGTAACCCAGTGGCTGAAAACCCGGCACCTACCATGACACTACCCCCTGAAATGGCACCTTAGGTATTTGTGTTTATGTAAAAAAAAATAAAATAATAATAAACCCACTAGTAAAACGCATATTTATCATATAACAATAGCTAGCATATCCATTGTAATCAAAGTATGTGTTATTTTCAAGAGATTATTAACCTCGTGTAACGTCAATTTTCATATATTAGGAATAAAAATAATGTATTATGCTCGCCAGAGGTAATAATCTCTTTATCCTATAATCGCCAGCTTAGTAAAAAACGTTTTTTGTAAACTGTAACTTAATTCCAGTCAGCCATTACTCCATATTCAAATGACGTAAGAATATGTGACGCAGTGTCTTTTTGGATATCCTTACATAAAAATAAACTAGTGCTAAACGTTTTGGGTTTTCTGAACGCTGGACAACTTACGGTGTAAAGTTGCTTGAAATGTTTTTGCTTGATGACTATGAATGCATACGTCAAATATGGAGTGTCACCGTAGTACGTTTGTTCAAATGTCAATAACCGTAGTGCCGTGATGTCGATTAATTTACATCTAACTTGCAAGGTTATCAAATTCTGAAAGAATGTGATTTGAACAATATCACAAACTTACACTGGATATGCTAGCTATTATATGACACACACACACGCACGCACACGCACGCACGCACACGCACGCGTGTGTGAGAGAAAGTGTGTGTGTGCGCGTGTGTGTGCGCGCGCGCGTGCGTGTGTGTTTTCGTGATACAGTCAGTTCGGTTAGTGACCTGTCAAAATGGGACTAAAACGTTCTCAAGACATTGCTCATTTTAATAGAGCCAAAAGCTAATGAGAAGAAAACATATATTAGCTTCTTTTTTTTTCTTTTTTTTTTCCGTTTACATGTGTCTTTATGTATGGTATTCAACCACACATGGATACACGTATAAATATGTTTATTTTAAAATATATATACGTAACCTACTGGCGAGTTAGCATTGCCTTGCTTTAACGGGTGGGTAGTGAATCTTTTGCGACATATTGACAATGAAAATGAAAGTGCATGAAGCACAGGCAGAGGCCCTTTACCTTTTATTGTTGCAATCACTACATTACATTGATCTCTCCTGTATTTCAAGTTAAAAACAAAATATGCCGAAGCTCATGCGTAGAGTAGCGATTAAAATTATTAAAGTAAACCGGCGAGGCCTAACTAGCTCACCAATTGATTGGTGTTACATGCAAGGTTCATTCAGCTCACGATTATCGTAGTACTATTATCTGTACTAGGAAGATAATTACCGATAGGTGCTAAATAAACAACATGAGAAGCCGGCATATGATCTAGGATTAATTCGTTCCACTTTCGGATTTATATTAATTTACTTTGTGACTGACGTGAAAGGGTCAATGAAAAATTCGTAAATAAATATAATATTTTTTTGTATTTCTTCGGATAGACTTAGTCGTTCGAGCTATATATGTTTAATTTTACAGTTCGGACTAATAAACTGGTTCGAGAGAAAGCTTCTGTTCGAACCTAGGGGTATTCGACCAATCAGCACCAAAATAAAAGGGTTTAATAGAGAGAAAAAAATCGGGACATTGTTCTTGGTTCGAGAATACCGGTAGGTTCGACCGTTGGGCGTTCGAGCCAATGAGATTCTACTGTATATATACTGACGAACTCATAAAAATGGATGAAAGGCCTATTTAGTTGTAAAAAATACATATCTATTTATATTTATATTTAAGACAAGTGGAGTGTTTGTTTTATATATATACTCTGTCAAAAAAGAAATGCATAGGCGAAATATTCATGGAATTATCTCTTTAATACAAAGTGGCATAATTTCGTTATTTATGATCGTATCAGTCAAATTTGACATGAGTATGTGACAATGTTCTTCCTATGGACTGACTGCAGTGGAGGCGTTTTCGTCACCAAACAGCGTCGCATGAGGGCACTGAAATCAGTACCTTATGTGGCCACCAGCAGCAGCAATCACTGCGCGACATCTCCTTGGCATAGACTTAATAAGTCTCTGAATCCGGGCACGTGGAATCCTAGCCCATTCTTCGTGCAGTGCGTGTGACAGTTGCGGAAGTGTCTGAGGGTCCGGGTCACACTGACGTACACGTCTGTCCAGTTCGTCCCATAGCTGTTCAATGGGGTTGAGATCTGGCGATCTTGATGGCCATGGCAGCACATTAATGTTCTCATTCTGTAGGAAATCCATTGTTACACGTGCCGTATGCGGCCTGGCATTGTCCTGCTGAAAGAGTTCTCTCTGTCGATCCAAAATGGGAAGCATGTGACGGCAAATAATTTCACTCCGGTAGCGTACAGCTGTCAGGTTGCCTTGTACGAACACAAGTTAACTTCTGCCGGTGTATGAGATGGCTTCCCACAGCATGACACTCCCTCCACCGAATCTGTCAACTTGGGCGACGCAGTTGTTGGCAAAACGTTCATTGCGGCGTCTGTAGAAGGAAACGTGACTCGTCACTGAACCATACTCGCCGCCAGTTTCCCAAGTTCCACCCTTGTACATTCGTGCATTAGCGAACACGTAAATGTCGATGTTGACGTCGCAGGACGGGGCCAACATATGGTCTCCTATCCCGTAAACCAGCTTCTCGAAGTCGGTTCCGAATGGTTTGTGCAGACACCCTTCTCAAACCAGGTATGCGTCCAGCAGTGTTGTTGCTGTGGCAGTTCGGTGACGCAAGTGCAGAACCCGAATGTAGCGATCTTGTGCTGCAGTTGTTATGCGAGGTCTTCCACTTCTGGGCCGGTCTTCAGCTGATTGAAACTGCTGGTACCTGTCCCAGAGACGTGAAATAGTGCTCTGATGGACGTTCATGTGGCGTGCGACTGCTGACTGCGATTCACCTAACTACAAGCGGCCTATTGCAATCTTTCGATTCGGCAGGCTTAGTCTTGGCATCTTGTAACTCGTCTACGTCGAAACGGAAATGAGGCACCATTGCGAGCATTGCAGCGTTAAATACCCATCACTACCCCAATCTTTTCCCCGAGTTTCACGTGCATTCACCAAAATCTTACCATTTCACACCGATTTCCTGCAATTGTCGCACAACGTGCCACAACGTGCGTAAAATTTGTTTTAGGGCGCATTTGGGTATGCTGTCCCATTCCAGGAACATAACAAACATGGTCATTCAGCAACATTGTATAAAAAACCCACGATATTTTATAAAATCAAACACTTTTCTTCTTTCCCTATCACCTATGCGTTTAATTTTTTGACAGAGTATATATATATATAGATAGATAGACAGACAGACAGACAGACATACACATACATGCATACATACACACACATACATACATCAATACATACATAGATAGATACATACATAGATACATACACATACACACATATACACACACACATATACACACGCACATTTATATACACACATGTATATGTTGTTTGCTTTTTTTCTTCAGTGTGACAAGTTAGAAAACAAGAGTCAGACAGAACATGAGGTGTGTTCCATTGTATCTGTCAGTAACGTGCAACATCGTTTGGATATTAATGCATGTAAAACGTTTATTCTACTTGAATACAACGAATAAAACAGAATCATGACAAACACAGTTTCGAGTTTAATTTCGTTTATAGTTTAGCAGAAATTCGATTCACGTGACTATGATTACGATTGTGGTGATGGTAATCATCACCACTGTCATCGACGACGACGACGTCGTCGTTATGAATATTACTATTATTATCATGTTTTCGTCAACATCATCATCAGAAAAATCAGTGGCAATATCACCGCTTTATCTAATGACAAAACAAAATAAATATAATAAATTATAATCATAAAAATAAAAAATAAAACAAAACGAAACAAACAAAAAACGCTTGCGCAAATTGCGTGCACAGTAGAAATAGATATATAAGAATTCATCATTCATCTTTTATGATTCTTATGAAATGGTTGAAACAATGTCACTAATATGTTCCCCTTTCAGGATATATCAAAGTCAAACCAGTGCCTGAACCTCTGTTGGATATAGGCACGTTAATGGTAAAGTAACTCTAAAGAAAACTTAAGGCCCATTAAATAATAGGATAGACAAAAGTCCAGAAACATCAATTCTTTTATTATTATCATCAAATGGTTGAAAAACGTCACTATTATGTTCTCCTTTTAAGACATATGAGACTCAAATCAGGTGCAGTAAATAATAGGGGAGAATAATGTCACAGAAAACTCAACGTGCACTGCGGGGATTCGAACTCTCTATATAGCATTTCAGCGGTCTACCAACTAAGCTAATAGGGAAATTGCTAGTAGGAGCACTTCATACCAAAACCTATTGATTGCATGACAGGACACAATAAATATGGGAGTGGAATTACCGACATGAGCTCCCAATTAAATATCAGCTGTTTTAAAAAACATTATAAGTGTTCGTATTTTTGCATCATAAATGCTCCACAGATTAAAACGCTAAATACATTTTTACGCAACGCCTGTTGAACTGATGCTAACTCTGTTTCGTAAAATTGACCGAAACCCCCAATAGCTACCAGGGTATTACTAGCAGATACACACACAACCCCCAATAGCTACCAGGGTAACATTAGTAGGTACACCCAGAAATCCCCAGTAGTTATCAGGGTATTACTAGCAGGTACACACAGAAACCCCCAGTAGCTACCAGGGTATTACTAGCAGGTACACACACAAACCCCCAGTAGTTACCACGGTATTACTAGCAGATACACACAAAACCCCCAGTAGTTATCAGAGTATTACTAGCAGGTACACACAGAAACCCCCAGTAGCTATCAGGGTATTACTAACAGGTACACACAGAAACCCCCAGTAGCTATCAGGGTATTACTAACAGGTACACACAGAAACCCCCAGTAGTTATCAGGGTATTACTAGCAGGTACACACACAAACCCCCAGTAGCTATCAGGGTATTACTAGCAGGTACACACAGAAACCCCCAGTAGCTACCAGGGTATTACTAACAGGTACACACAGAAACCCCCAGTTGTTATCAGGGTATTACTAGCAGGTACACACACAAACCCCCAATAGTTAACAGGGTATTACTAGCAGGTACACACAGAAACCCCCAGTAGTTATCAGGGTATTACTAGCAGGTACACACAGAAACCCCCAGTAGTTATCAGGGTATTACTAGCAGGTACACACACAAACCCCCAGTAGTTATCAGGGTGTTACTAGCAGGTACACACAGAAACCCCCAGTAGTTATCAGGGTATTACTAGCAGGTACACACAGAAAACCCCAGTAGTTATCAGGGTATTACTAGCAGGTACACACACAAACCCCCAGTAGTTATCAGGGTATTACTAGCAGGTACACACACAAACCCCCAGTAGCTATAGCAGGTACACACAGAAACCCCCAGGGTATTACTAGCAGGTACACACACAAACCCCCAGTAGTTATCAGGGTATTACTAGCAGGTACACACAGAAACCCCCAGTAGTTATCAGGGTATTACTAACAGGTACACACACAAACCCCCAGTAGCTATCAGGGTATTACTAACAGGTACACACAGAAACCCCCAGTAGCTATCAGGGTATTACTAGCAGGTACACACAGAAACCCCAGTAGTTATCAGGGTATTACTAGCAGGTACACACAGAAACCCCCAGTAGTTATCAGGGTATTACTAGCAGGTACACACACAAACCCCCAGTAGTTACCAGGGTATTACTAGCAGGTACACACACAAACCCCCAGTAGTTACTCAGGGTATTACTAGCAGGTACACACAGAAACCCCCAGTAGTTATCAGGGTATTACTAGCAGGTACACACAGAAACCCCCAGTAGTTATCAGGGTATTACTAGCAGGTACACACACAAACCCCCAGTAGTTACCAGGGTATTACTAGCAGGTATACTGCATCTGAAACCCCCAGTAGTTATCAGGGTATTACTACCCCTCAGGTACCATCCATCTTACCAGGGTATTACTAGCAGGTACACACACAAACCCCCTAGTTACCAGGGTATTACTACAGGTACTGCAAACTCCCACCCATCTATCCCTCTCAGGGTATTACTACAGGTACACACACAAACCCCCATCAGGGTATTACTAGCCAAACCCCAGTAGTTACCAGGGTATTACTAACAGGTACACACTCAAACTCCCACCTACCAGGGTATACTAGCAGGTACACACAGAAACCCCCAGTAGTTATCACATCTGCAGGTACACACTCCCACCTATCTCAGGGTATACTAGCCCTCCCACCCAGTATACCTATTACTAGCTACCCACCACCCCCATAGTTACATCTGCTAACCCACCCACCCATCAGGGTATTACTAGCCTACCCACCACATATACATCTTACCCCTCCCACCCAGTAGTTATCTACCAGGTCACCACCCATCTACCAGGGTATTACTCTCATGGTATTACTAGCAGGTACACACAGAAACCCCCATCTGGTCTTACCCTACACACATCTGCCCCCAGTACCTATCTACATCTGCCCAGAAACCCCCAGTAGTTATCAGGCTATCTACATCTCTCCTTCCCACCTATACTACATCTGCAGGTACACCTCCCACCCATCTGTACACCCTCTCACCTATCTACATCTGCCCTCCCACCCATCTGCCCCTCCCACCTATCTACATCTGCCCCTCCCACCTATCTACATCTGCCCTCCCACCCATCTATCCCTCCCACCTATCTACATCTATCCCTCCCACCCCTCCCCACCCACATCATCTGCCCCTCCCACCTATCTACATCTGCCCCCCCTCCCACATCTATCTACATCTACATCCCTCCCACCCATCTATCCCTCTCACCTATCTACATCTGCCCCCTCCCACCCATCTGCCCCTCCCACCTATCTACATCTGCCCTCCCACCCATCCCCTCCCACCTATATACATCCCCCTCCCACCCATCTATCCCTCCCACCTATCTACATCTGCCCTCCCACCTATCCATCTGCCCTCCCACCCTCCCACCTATCTGCCTGCTCTTCCTTACCTATCTACATCTGCTCCTCCCACCCATCTGCCCCTCTCGGCTATCTACATCCCATCTTCCCACCTATCTACATCTGCTCCTCCCACCCATCTGTCCCTCTCGGCTATCTACATCTGCCCTTCCCACATATCTACATCTGCCCCTCCCACCTATCTACATCTGCCCTCCCACCCATCTATCCCTCCCACCTATCTACATCTGCCCTCCCACCCATCTATCCCTCCCACCTATATACATATGCCCCTCCCACCCATCTATCCCTCCCACCTATATACATCTTCCCCTCCGACCCATCTACCCTCCCACCTATCTGCATCTGCCCTCCCACCCATCTGCCCTCCCACCCATCTGCCCCTCTCGCCTATCTACATCTTTCCTTCCCACCTATCTACATCTGCCCCTCCCACCCATCTGTCCCTCTCGGCTATCTACATCTGCCCTTCCCACATATCTACATCTGCCCCTCCCACCTATCTACATCTGCCCCTCCCACCTATCTACATCTGCCCTCCCACCCATCTATCCCTCCAACCTATATACATCTGCCCTCCCATCCATCTATCCCTCCTACCTATCTACATCTGCCCCTCCCATCCATCTGCCCCTCCCACCCATCTGCCCCTCCCACCTATCTACATATGGCCCTCCCACCTATCTACATCTGTCCCTCCCACCATCTGCCCCTCTCCCACGAATCTAACCCTCCACATATCTAAACATTCACCTCCGACCCATCTACCCCTCCCACCTATTTACATCTTCCCCTGCCACCTATCTACATCTGTCCCTCCCAGCTATCTGCATATGCCCCTACCACCCATCTGTCCTCCCACCCATTTATCCTACCAATCTATCTTAGTATCTACCCCTCTCACCAATCTACATCTACCCACTCACCCATCTGCCCCTCCTACCCATCTACATCTGCCCTCCCTTCTATCTGCCCCTCCGACCTATCTACCCATTTCACCCATCTGACCCTCCTACCTATCTAGATCTGCCCTATCATCCATCTGACCCTCCTACCTATCTACATCTGCCCTCTCAGCCATCTATCCCCCACCCATATGACCCTCCCACCTATCTACATCTGCCTGTCCCTTCCATCTGCCCTGCCCACCCATCTTCTCCTTCCACACATACCACCCATCTGCCTTTTTCAGCTCTGATCGCCGCAGCTCCCATAGATTAAAGTCCCAGCAACGGCATGGGACCATTTGTAAGGCCAGAAAGGATTTAATTATTACCTGCGCCAGTACATTAATATCTATGTATGTAACAGTCAACCTCGACATACATACATACAATATATAGATATTCATACATAAATAAATACATGCATGCATACATACACACATACACACATACATACATACATACATAGATAATCATATCTATATAGCACACTTACCTTGTCGAAGTGAGTAGCTTCTGTGTTGGTTGTCATGGTAACGCAGTCCTCTGTGGATGACTGCATGTTGAGGTGACAGCTGAGGTCAGATTTCTCAAAATGGAATGACAGACAGTTTTCGTCTTGAGAGCATTACAGTGTTCAGTGTGCTGGATGAGTAAGTGTACGCTGGCTTGAGAACCTTGCCTTTACATACATTGTTTCTCACATATAGTGTATCCTTCTGATTTACAGCGCCACACAACGACAGATGTACACAACAATATGATATGAACAGACTGAAAAACATGTTTCCAATGCTATATCTTTTCATATTCAATGTTATATTCAATATTACTTTATGAATCAATCAAATAGCAGAATCGGTTTGATATCAGGAATTTGAATATCACAATCGAATAAAATTTTGACCGAACTTTGTCAGCTAAATCTAATGTTTAAAAATTATAATAACTGTGACATTAAAGTACACAATTATTTGTAAACCATTTTATATGCATAATTAATAGTTATTCAGGTAGTATGTTTCATAAGTATTGACGCTGTTACTACAAGATGCGCCTCTAAAAAAGAATGACAATGCTTGTATGCATCACTGACTTTCAAGTGCTGATGATAACAGTTTATATAATACACCAATTTCAAACACTTAATTCAAATATTGACTCATGGCACATATTTTAAATACTGATTCAAACACTGGTTTTAAACATAGTCTCAACACCCATTTCAAACACCAATTCCAAACATTGACTCCAAATCCTGATTCAGATATACAATTCCAAACATTGACTCCACATCCTTAAACAAGTATTGTGTTTATATCAAAAGTACAAACTTTAATCACTGATTTCAAATACCAATTCCAAACATTGCCTCCAAATACTGATCAGTCAAATGCATTAGATTTGGCACAAAAACAATTTGGAAGCATATGCATCATCTGGAACATATTCAGATGCAATGAAGGACAGTTCACTCACTAATGAAAAATCTGCTCCACTTGAACATTCACCATCTACAACGTATACAGCAGGAAAGAAACATATTTTCTGTGGTGGAGCCATTCATAATAGGAATACTTGCCTAACTCGATATGCGTGCTGCAATAAATGTGGTATTAAAGCTTATTTCGTGAGTCTAAATCTAACACAATTAATGACAGTACTTAAGCTGTAATATTCTCACCGACAATCTGTTCAGATACGGCTGCTTGCCCCAAAGTCTGTGTCAAGCATATATGTGTCTGTCTGTGGGCACGATCTAACGGTTCTAATTGACTCTAGAAGATCTAACAGTTTCATAAGGGAGCAAGTTGCCAACAGCCTCAAGCTTAAACTTTCTCCTTCATCGCAGGATATAACCATGGCCCTGACTATTCCAAAGACAAATTGGGCACTGTTTGGTAGACATACACATAAATGATAATGTTTATACATCCACTCGTCTAGGAGTTCTTAAACATATTTGTAGTGATCTCATTCTCGGACAAGACTTTCAGAAACAACACAAGAATGTTATTAAAACTACAAAGTGTTTTCAATAAGTTGATCTTATAAGTGCATATCATCAAGTTCCAATACAAGAATCTGACAGGAAGTTTACAGAATTTGAGGCAAATGGAAGACTTTACAAATTCTGCCGTATCCTGTTTGGTATTACGAATGGTGTGGCTGTATTTCAGAGAGCCATGAACAGGATGGTTGAAGAGGAGGAACTCAAAAACACCTTTCAATATTTGGATAACATCACCGTTGCTGGCCATGATAAAAATGAACATGATGCAAATGTTAGTAATTTTCTTGAAGCTGTTCAACGAAGACAAATCTGTGGAAAATAAGACGTCCATCAATATTCTCGGATATTGTTTTGGTAATGGCATCATTAAACCAGATGAAGATAGACTTAAACCTCTTCAGGAATTTCCTCCTCCCACAAATGTGCATTCTCTTCGAAGAGTTCTAGGTATGTTTGCTTACTATGCGAAATGGATACCAAATGTTTCTGACAAAATACAACCTCTTATGAGTGACAATACCTTCCCATTAGGTAAAACTTCCCCGGAGGCTTTTGATCTACTGAAAAAAGGAGATAAAAGTCGCATCCCTACAATCCATAGATGGATGCCGTCCATTTGTAGTTGAGTGTGATGTTTCTGAAGTTGCCATATCTGCGACGTTAAACCAAGGTGGTCGACCTGTTGCATTCATGACGAGAACACTGCAGGATACAGAACCGTTTTACCCACCCATAGAGAAAGAGGCCATAGCTATCAGTGAAGCTGTACGGAAGTGGCACCATTTCCTGGCTGGTTGCCATTTCACTCTGGTAACGGATCAGCCTCTCATAATCCTTATGCTGGGCAACAGGAAACGTTCAGAAATCAAGAATAACAAGACACAGGACTGGAGAATTGAACTAACTTCTTTTTGCTACACTGTGAAATATAGGAAAATGTGGTACAAGACTTTACTCATGCTTTTCTTTCTTCAATGTCAACATCTGGTGTGGACGATATCCACAAAGTCTTATGCTATCCAGGTACAACTCGAATGTTTCACCTTGTTAGATCAAAGAACTTACCATTCTCAACTAAAGAAGTGAACAGAAGAGAACATGCTCTACTTGTTAGATCAAAGAACTTACCATTCTCAACTGAAGACGTGAAGTGAAGAGAACATGATCTACTTGTTAAATCAAAGAACTAACCATTCTCAACTAAAGAAGTGAAGTGAAGAGAACATCCTCTACTTGTTAGATCAAAGAACTTACCATTCTCAACTGAAGAAGTGAAGTGAAGAGAACATGCTCTACTTGTTAGATCAAAGAACTTACCATTCTCAACTGAAGAAGTGAAGTGAAGAGAACATCCTCTACTTGTTAGATCAAAGAACTTACCATTCTCAACTGAAGAAGTGAAGTGAAGAGAACATGCTCTACTTGTTAGATCAAAGAACTTACCATTCTCAACTGAAGAAGTGAAGTGAAGAGAACATGCTCTACTTGTTAGATCAAAGAACTTACCATACTTGTTAGATCAAAGAACTTACCATTCTCAACTGAAGAAGTGAAGTGAAGAGAACATGCTCTACTTGCAAAATATGCGCAGAACTGAAACGCCAACACTAACACCTGATACACTGACCAAAGCAACACAGCCCATGGAATCACTGAGTATTGACTTCAAATGACCCTTGCGTTCAGCATCACGCAATGTGTACATACTAACTGTAGTTGATGAGTATTCATGTTCTCCATTTGCTTTTCCATGCCCAAACGTGTATTCATCTACTGTAATCAAATGTCTTGACCATTATTCACCTTGTGTGGATTGCCTAGTTACATCCATTCTGATCCTGGATAATCTTTTCTGTCAGAGGAGCTGAAGAACTACATATAACAACGAGGAATAGCGATGAGCAAAGCGACACTGTATCACCCTAGGGGGAATGGGCAGGATGAAAGGTGCAATGGTATCGTTTGGAAGGCTGTTCGTCTTGCACTAAAATCCTCTAATCTGCTGGACTCTCAGTGGGAGCTTGTGCTTCCAGATGCGCTACATTTAATCAGGTCACTACTCTCAACATCCCCGAACACAACACCTCACAAGAGATTCTTGGCTTCCAACGACGACTGTCCTATGGCATTTCAATAATATCATGGATGTTAACCCCAGATTGGTACTGCTTCGTAGATTTGTCCGGTCAAACAAAAATGATCCACTAGTTGATCAAGTTGAGCTCAAAGAGGTTAACCCAACTTATACCCATGTGCTATATAGGGATGGCTGCGAATCAACCGTTTCATTTCGGGACCTGGCTCCGTATCCAAACAATACTTTGAATGATCAGTTTGTGTCACGGGCCAGTTTATCTGATGTGGCTGATGATCCTCAGGTCAGTAATACTGCTGATGTGAGAGAATCCATTACTCCACGCGGTGCAGACATGTGCGATTGCACAGTGTCACACTCCAATGTGCCTGATCACGAAATGCTCCCTACCAAAGAAACACCAATAATTTGACATTCCCGTGAACTGAACAAACCTTCTCGGTATGGCTTGTGAATGACTTAACTTAATACTGTGAAATAACTTATTTAGAAGTTTTAACTGTTGTTAGAAATATGAAAAATTATAGGAGTGTCGTCTCAGATGGTTTCATAGACGACTTCTCTCAAAACAATTTGGTGTGATATTGCACAGTTTGTAATTCGTTCTGTTAATTATAGTTATTGTATCAAAGA
This sequence comes from Gigantopelta aegis, assembly GCF_016097555.1. Classification (NCBI taxonomy): domain Eukaryota; kingdom Metazoa; phylum Mollusca; class Gastropoda; order Neomphalida; family Peltospiridae; genus Gigantopelta; species Gigantopelta aegis. The sequence goes on along the minus strand of NC_054710.1, from coordinate 19,364,765 downwards.
CATGTCTAATGTACAAAAGATAGGTATTATAACATGTATTCCTAAACCGAATATATCATATCTTACATTTCCAGTGTAATCAAAGTATGGGATATTTTTCAGATCACATACGTTAAGAATTAGTTAATATTAGATGTAAATTAATCGAGGTCACAGCACTGGGTTTATTGACATTTAAGCAAATGTACTGAGGTGACACACCATAATTGACGTATGCATTCGTAGTCATCAAACAAAAACATTTCAATAGCAACCTTACATTGAAAGCTTCCCATCGTACAGAAAACAAAAAACGTTAAACACTAGTTTATGTTTATGTAAGGATATCCAAAATGACGTCATGTGACACTGCGTCACATATTCTTACCTCATTTGACTATCGGGAAAATGGCTGACCGGAACTAAAGTTGTATATACAGTTTTCAAAAACATGTATTAAATTGTATTAAGCTTGGTATTATGTGATGAAGAGATTATTTCCCTCGTGTGCTTCGGTATTGTCAATATCATATATTAGGAATGAAAATAATGTATTATTGTCGCATAATACAATTTTTATTCCTAATACTATCTGATATTGACGATACCTGAAAACACTCTGGTAATAACATAAATACAAAAATAAAAATAAAAATACTGTGAACTTTCTTCCAGGAGGGAAGAATGATGTATTACCATTTATTATTGGACATTAATAACTTTACACCGGTAGATACAAATATCTGTGCACCAGTGTGACACACCATCTTGGTCGCCATCTTTGTATCGTTGCCAGGGGGCTTATTGATTTTACTCATATGTAAGTTTAAAGATAAATAAAGGCATTAAAGAAAACATCTTCTTTTTAACGCTATATATATACTGGACTAAACTACACGGATTTATGAAACACCAGTGTGCTGTTATTATAGCACGTTTCTAATTCTTTTAAACAAGTAAACATTCATGTTAAAAACCTATGTCTTGTTTCGACTATTAGTGTCGCTATATCCAACGTGTTTCTCACCGCCCTACTGTATTTAGTAGCCCAAACTGGACTTCATCTTCCAGTAATATAACGTGCGGAAATAAAATGCAATTGGAACTGTTGTAAACATTAGGAGACTTGAAACACATTGGGTATACAGACGGGTATTGTAGACGAGATCCTGTATTTAGTTTTAGTTTGTTTTAAAGCTAAGTTCACCTTTCGCGAACACCTGATATCACCACTGTCAAACAGTGACTCTTATTCCAATGAACTCTGTCCGGTGCAAGTTTGCATTTAGTAACTTAGTCCGGGAGTGGCAGTCCTCTTTGTGGCAGTGCAAGAGAAATGGAATCTCCAGTAAAGGCTCTCCTCGGGAGTGGTTGTCCTTCTAAAGACGAGGTACTGGATAAAGAATCATGAAATAAGCCACTATTTTGTCAAATGCCCATTCGACTATGCATTGTGCAAAGATACGACCGTGATCATGTATTACGGTTTATATAATAGAAAGAAAATACACTTTAAAACATATTTCAAATGGCAGGCTCGGTACATAAACAAACAAAATATGTACATGGTGTATAGGCAGCACACCACAATGTATCGTGTGGTTACTGGTTCTGGTTGCTTCATTTAGTCTGGTTTAGGAAATAGTTCCTCATAAACAAATACTACAAAATTATGATATGTCTTTTGAAATCGTTCGTTTTCAAGTAGGATGACCTTGGTAGTATTTAAATAACCCATTGGCTTTAAGTTACGTGTTGTATGTAGTACTAACTAATAACAACTGTGTAAGTGGTATGGTGTATTGTATATACCAGCAACACGAGGCTGCTGCTTGGCATTAGTGTTGTATGTAGTACTCGGGGTAATACCTACCTATATAGATTGTTTTACACGTAAGTGGTACTGGTGTCAGTTGTATACCAGCAACACGAGGCGCTGCTCTGGCATGAGGGCTGCTAACTGAAACATTTCGTGGTCAACCTATATAGATTGTTTTACACTGTACTTGTCAGTTGAGAGCACTCCCTAAAATTAGTAGTCACATGACCCTCTCGATAGTGTTATATTTTTTACAGGATATATTTAAAGATTGTTCGTTATTTCTTCGACCTATTACACTGTTTATTGAGGTCGACAGTGTTGTATTTTTTACAGGATATATTTAAAGATTGTTCGTTATTTCTTTTACGTTTATTGAGGTCAAAAAACAACAACCAAATCATCCACAAGCTGTGTGAATCGACGACATAAACAGCAAAAGGATTGGGCACAAGTTTGCCAAATTACTACGCCCTCTCCTATATACAAACAATATAATGGCAACAATTACCGAATTATAATATAATAGTAATGTATACATATAAAATGTGTATACAAATGTATTTTAATAGCAAATTGAGGAAAAGAGGGGGGCTGTATGAACGTAAAAAAACAAAATAACACACAATACTTATAATTAAATTTGATACTTGCTAATAATTATAATATCTCTAACATTTCGTATTTTATTTTGAATTATTACGACAAAGTGCGAATATAAACTGAAATGAATTGAATTGGTGTTGCTACGGCTGGACTAATGGGATGACATTATACTGTAATGAATGTAACGTAAATTTAATTATTCTGAGATATAAGTTGTATTGAACTGCCTGGACTAATTAATGGTGGTGTGTAACCTATAAGCAGAGGAATGTGTACTCGGTTGAGTACATAGCATACATGTGGTTACACCCAGGTCGGCGACCGGAGTAGGGAATTACTTCAGCTGTTAACACTGACTACGCTACTATTGATTTTTACACTAGCGGTTGCGTGAACACAAGCAAACTTTCTAGTGGTTTTAACATTCTTCATTCAGTGACATAACAAAAGAATTGCATACCCTCAGACCAAACACTGCAAGCTGGCGATGGAAACATCTGTTTTAACGAGCGGTCCAGCGTCTAGGTTCTGTTTAGACTACACATCTAGCAGTCACACAAATGACGCAAGCTGATATTGAAATCTTCTGAACTTCCATGAGCTGAAACTGTCTACATATTACGACAAAACAAGCGGCAATACGTTTAGGGTTACAAATAGAGCTGGAGAAAAGGCAAGCGGTTTTGAAAATATGAGAGAGACAGACACAGAGAGAGACAGACACACACACGCACACGCACACACACACACACACCGAGAGAGCGAGACAGACAGACATACACACAGACACATACACAGACACACACAGAGACCCACACACAGACACAGACACAGACACACACACAGACACACACACACACACACAGACACAAACACAGACACACACACACACACAGACACACACAGACACACACAGACACACACAGAGAGACAAACACACATACACACACATAGAGACACACATACACAGACACACACAGAGGCACACACAGAGAGATACATAGAGACACACACAGAGACAGACAGAGAGAGACACACATACACACACACACATACACACACACACACACACACACACACACACAAAGAGACACATACACAGACACACCTGCTTAATTAATGTTCAGTTGTGTGATGTTCATAATGCCGTTAATTCAGTATACAGACTATCAGAATAGGCGTAAAGTGTTTACCTGACACTGATCATTTTAATAGATACCAAAACTACTGGGATTCAAACTGGATGATTTTAATAGATACCAAAACTACTGGGATTCAAACTGGATGATTTTAATAGATACCAAAACCACTGGGATTCAAACTGGATGATACCGAAACCACTGTGATTTAATAGATATTTCAACATGAACCATCTGGGCTGGGATTCAAACTGGATGATTTTAATAGATACCGAAACGACTGGGATTCAAACTGGATCATTTTAATAGATACCAAAACTACTGGGATTCAAACTGGATGATTTTAATAGATACCAAAACTACTGAGATTCAAACTGGATGATTTTAGATCGCTATCTCAACAACTAAATTCAAAAATGATCTGCCTTTCTTCTGTTATTCAGTGTATTGTTATTTTATCTATGTGCTGTGTTTAGATCGCTATCTCAACATGACTCATCTCGTTGTTCAGTGTATTGTTATTTTATCTATGTGCTGTGTTTAGATCGCTATCTCAACATGACTCATCTCGTTGTTCAGAGTATTGTTATTTTATCTATGTGCTGTGTTTAGATCGCTATCTCAACATGACTCGTCTCGTTGTTCAGTGTATTGTTATTTTATCTATGTGCTGTGTTTAGATCGCTATCTCAACATGACTCATCTCGTTGTTCAGTGTATTGTTATTTTATCTATGTGCTGTGTTTAGATCGCTATCTCAAGATGACTCATCTCGGACTCGTCTCGTTGTTCAGTGTATTGTTATTTTATCTATGTGCTGTGTTTAGATCGCTATCTCAACATGACTCGTCTCGTTGTTCAGTATATTGTTATTTTATCTATGTGCTGTGTTTAGATCGCTATCTCAACATGACTCATCTCCTTATTCTGGTAGTCATGTTAATCTCGGCTGTGTCCGTGGAAGGCAATCCCACATGTTCTGGTACGTACTGTCTTGTTTGAGATTTATATTGTTTTGTGTTTTGGTTTGCTCTTGATGATTTTGTTGTTGTTGTTGTTGTTTTGGGGTGTTTTGGGGGGTTGTATGTTGTTTGTTTTTGGGCTGGTTGCTTGCTTCGATGGATTTTCTATGGTGGGAAAGGGTATTTTCTGTTTGTTTTTTTCGCTAAGCTTCTATGTGGGGTTTTTTTTGTTTTGTTTTGTTTTTTTGTCTGATTGCTTGTTTTAAAGTGAAGATTGACATGACACTGATTGTAATTTTGTAAACATGAAATTCGGTACAAACGATATTTTACCCTCTAAGTTACGTCATTATATATGTATGCTTGTTTAAAAACATTATTCTGTGGACGGCTTCTCGGATTCACACATTTTGAGAAGGTAGTGAAGAGCTGGTCTTTTTTGGCGTTTTTGTTTTCCTTATTTTTTCGGGGGGGGGGGATGACTCGTCTCGTTGTTCAGTGGGTTATTTTATCTGGGGGGGGTGTTTAGATCGCTATCCTTCTGATCTTTTAAGTGTTTGTTCATACCACAATGAACCTAAAATAAATAAAGAGTCAATGCTCACAATGACAGAGCCTAGGTTTTTAAACACTATAATCACTTTCTTCATAATTAGAGCCGGTTTTTTATATATTGAAATCAAACATTGCTGACATTTTATTGTTTAGATTGTCCATTTCCGTACATCGTTTCTGGCCAACCTGCATGGCGTTTCTAATACCACAAGGGGCGGGACGTAGCTCACTGGCACAGCGCTCGCCCGATGCGCGATCGATCTAGGATCGATTCCCGTCGGTGAGCCCATTGGGCTATTTCTCGTTCCAGCCAGTGCTCCACAACTGGTGTAACAAAGGCCATTGTGTGTGCTATCCTGTTAGTGGGATGGTGCATATAAAAGATCCCTTGCTGCTGATCGAAAAAGAGTAGCCCATGAAATGGCGACAGTGTGTTTTGTCTCTCAATATTTGTGTGGTCCTTAACCATATGTCCGACCCATATAAATAAAATGTGTTGATTGCGTCATTAAATAAAACATTTCCTTCCTTCCTTCTAATACCACAGTGCATTTTTCATATTTGTCAAAATTCATAAACCTCCGAGAAGTAACAGCTATGGAGACAGGTTGTAGTCTATTCTGAAGAGTTATTTTCCCATTTCAACACCACAGGCTCTTGTTTCACTCTATTGTAACTTTATTCAAATGTGTTTCAGGTTTTTTTCATAAACCAAACTTGTCCATTTTCATGGGTTGAAATTAGGGTCTGCGACCTTACTTGTAAACGTTCTTCTAAACATTTCACTTGTTAAACCAGGCTGTCTGGTTGAAGGCACGTGTAGGGAATCAGGTTACTCGGAGACCTCCAACACCGCGGGAGGCAGACTGACGTGCGGGTGTAACGGGAAACTTTGGGAGTGTACTGTAGTGCCTAACCCAGTATTTTACGGCGATCCTTCAGGATGTGCAGGTGAATACACTTACATCACCTACTCTGTTTCCCCCCCCCCTCTCTCTCTCTCTCTCTCTCTCTCTCTCTCTCTCTCTCTCTCTCTCTCTCTCTCTCTCTCTCTCTCTAGATCTCTCTCTCAAGATCTCTCTCTCTCTCTCTTATCTATGTGCTGTGTTTAGATCGCTATCTCAACATGACTTCATCTCGTTAGGTTTATTGTCATGTTTTTACATCTACTGGCTGTTAGGTTTATTATCATATGTCTAAGCCTTTCTGCCTGTCTATTTATCATACCTGAATGTGTATTACATGTTAACCTTTCTGGCTGTTAGGTTTATTATCATCAGTGTTACATCTAAGCCTTTCTGGCTGTTAGGTTTATTATCATCAGTGTTACATCTAAGCCTTTCTGGCTGTTAGGTTTATTATCATCATCTAAGTGTTACATCTATCTCAAATGACTCTAAGTCTTCTGGCTGTTAGGTTTATTGTCATCAGTGTTGCATTTTAACCCTTTCTGGATCTGTTAGGTTTATTGTCATCATTTTTACATCTAAGCCCTTCTGGCTGTTAGGTTATTATCATCTAGTGCTGTGTTTAATCCTATTCTGGCTGTTAGGTTTATTATCATCAGTGTTGTTATCCAAGCTATTCTGGCTGTTAGGTTTATTCTCATCAGTGTTACATCTTAAGTCCTTCTGGCTGTTATTTTATTATCATGTGCTGCCTTTTAGTTAGGTTTATTATCATCAGTGTTACATCCAAGCCTTTCTGGCTGTTAGGTTTATTATCATCAGTGTTTACTATATCATCATGACTCTTCTGGCTGTTAGTGTTGTTATTTTATCAGTGTTGCATCTATCCCTTTCTGGCTGTCAGGTTTGTTCAGTCATCATTTTTACATCTAAGCCCTTCTGGCTGTTAGGTTTATTATCATCAGTGTTACGTATAAGCCTTTCTGGCTGTTAGGTTTATCTATGTGCTGTGTTACTATCTCAAGCCATTCTGGCTGTTAGGTTTATTATCATCAGTGTTACATTTAAGTCCTTCTGGCTGTTAGGTTTATTATCATCAGTGTTACATCCAAGCCTTTCTGGCTGTTAGGTTTATTATCATCAGTGTTACATCTAAGCCTTTCTGGCTGTTAGGTGTTATTATTCTGTGTTTAGATCGCTATCAAATGACTTTCTGGCTGTTAGGTTTGTTATTTTATCTATCAGTGTTACATCTCAAAGCCTTTCTGGCTGTTAGGTTTATTATCATCAGTGTTGCATCAAAGCCCTTACTCCAAGCTGTTTAGGTTTATTGTCATCAGTGTTGCATCTAAGCCTTTCTGGCTGTTAGGTTTATTGTCATCATTGTTTACATCTAAGCCCTTCTGGCTGTTAGGTTTATTATCATCAGTGTTACGTCTAAGCCTTTCTTGCTGTTAGGTTTATTATCATCAGTGTTACATCTAAGCCTTTCTGGCTGTTAGGTTTATTATCATCAGTGGTACATCTAGGTTTATTGTCATCAGTGTTACATTCTGGCTGTTAGGTTTATTGTCATCAGTGTTACATCTAAGCCTTTCTGGCTGTTAGGTTTTTGTCATCAGTGTTGCATTAACCCATCAGTGTTAGGTTTATTGCATCACATCTAGCCCTTCTGGCTGTTAGGTTTATTGTCATCAGTGTTGCATCCAAGCCCTTCTGGCTGTTAGGTTTATTATCATCAGTGTTTACGTCTAAGCCCTTCTGGCTGTTAGGTTTATTGTCATCAGTGTTACATCTAAGCCCTTGCTGTTAGGTTTATTATCATCAGTGTTACATCTAAGCCCTTCTGGCTGTTAGGTTTATTATCATCAGTGTTACATCTAAGCCATTCTGGCTGCCCTTAGGTCATATTGTTCGTATCAGTGTTACATCTACATTTCCCCTTCTGGCTGTTTAGTTTCAGTGTTTTCTAATCATCTGGTGTTAGGTTTATAAGCCTTTACATTTAAGTCCTTCTGGCTGTTAGGTTTATTATCATCAGTGTTACATCCAAGCCTTTCTGGCTGTTAGGTTTATTATATCAGTGTAACATCCAAGCCAGTGTTAGGTTTATTTCTAAGCCATTCTGGCTGTTAGGTTTATTATCATCAGTGTTACATCTAAGCCCTTCTGGCTGTTAGGTTTATTATCATCAGTGTTACATCCAAGCCTTTCTGGCTGTTAGGTTTATTGTCATCAGTGTTACATCTAAGCTCTTCTGGCTGTTAGGTTTATTATCATCAGTGTTACATCCAAGCCTTTCTGGCTGTTAGGTTTATTGTCGTCAGTGTTGCATCTAACCCTTTCTGGCTGTTAGGTTTATTGTCATAATTTTTACATCTAAGCCCTTCTGGCTGTTAGGTTTATTATCATCAGTGTTACGTATAAGCCTTTCTGGCTGTTAGGTTTATTATCATCAGTGTTACGTCCAAGCCTTTCTGGCTGTTAGGTTTATTATCATCAGTGTTGCATCTAAGCCATTCTGGCTGTTAGGTTTATTATCATCAGTGTTACATCCAAGCCCTTCTGGCTGTTAGGTTTATTGTCATGAGTGTTACATCCAAGCCCTTCTGGCTGTTAGGTTTATTGTCATCAGTGTTGCATCTAACGATGATAAGATTAAAAAAAATCTCTGGCTGTTAGGTTTATTGTCATAATTTTTACATCTAAGCCCTTCTGGCTGTTAGGTTTATTATCATCAGTGTTACGTATAAGCCTTTCTGGCTGTTAGGTTTATTATCATCAGTGTTACGTATAAGCCTTTCTGGCTGTTAGGTTTATTATCATCAGTGTTACATCTAAGCCATTCTGGCTGTTAGGTTTATTATCATCAGTGTTACATTTAAGTCCTTCTGGCTGTTAGGTTTATTATCATCAGTGTTACATCCAAGCCTTTCTGACTGTTAGGTTTATTGTCATCATTTTTACATCTAAGCCCTTCTGGCTGTTAGGTGTATTATCATCAGTGTTACGTATAAGCCTTTCTGGCTGTTAGGTTTATTGTCATCAGTGTTACATCCAAGCCTTTCTGGCTGTTAGGTTTATTGTCATCAGTATTACATCTAAGATCTTCTGGCTGTTAGGTTTATTATCATCAGTGTTACATCCAAGCCTTTCTGGCTGTTAGGTTTATTGTCATCAGTGTTGCATCTAACCCTTTCTGGCTGTTAGGTTTATTGTCATCATTTTTACATCTAAGCCCTTCTGGCTGTTAGGTTTATTATCATCAGTGTTACGTATAAGCCTTTCTGGCTGTTAGGTTTATTATCATCAGTGTTACATATAAGCCTTTCTGGCTGTTAGGTTTATTATCATCAGTGTTACATCCAAGCCTTTCTGGCTGTTAGGTTTATTGTCATCAGTGTTACATCTAAGCTCTTCTGGCTGTTAGGTTTATTATCATCAGTGTTACATCCAAGCCTTTCTGGCTGTTAGGTTTATTGTCATCAGTGTTACATCTAAGCCTTTCTGGCTGTTAGGTTTATTGTCATCAGTGTTACATCTAACCCTTTCTGGCTGTTAGGTTTATTGTCATAATTTTTACATCTAAGCCCTTCTGGCTGTTAGGTTTATTATCATCAGTGTTACGTATAAGCCTTTCTGGCTGTTAGGTTTATTATCATCAGTGTTACGTATAAGCCTTTCTGGCTGTTACGTTTATTATCATCAGTGTTACATCTAAGCCATTCTGGCTGTTAGGTTTATTATCATCAGTGTTACATTTAAGTCCTTCTGGCTGTTAGGTTTATTATCATCAGTGTTACATCCAAGCCTTTCTGGCTGTTAGGTTTATTATCATCAGTGTTACATCTAAGCCATTCTGGCTGTTAGGTTTATTGTCATAATTTTTACATCTAAGCCCTTCTGGCTGTTAGGTTTATTATCATCAGTGTTACGTATAAGCCTTTCTGGCTGTTAGGTTTATTATCATCAGTGTTACGTATAAGCCTTTCTGGCTGTTACGTTTATTATCATCAGTGTTACATCTAAGCCATTCTGGCTGTTAGGTTTATTATCATCAGTGTTACATTTAAGTCCTTCTGGCTGTTAGGTTTATTATCATCAGTGTTACATCCAAGCCTTTCTGGCTGTTAGGTTTATTATCATCAGTGTTACATCCAAGCCTTTCTGGCCTGCCACGACGCTGTTAGGTTTATTATCATCAGTGTTACATCTAAGCCATTCTGGCTGTTAGGTTTATTATCATCAGTGTTACATCTAAGCCCTTCTGGCTGTTAGGTTTATTATCATCAGTGTTACATCCAAGCCTTTCTGGCTGTTAGGTTTATTGTCATCAGTGTTACATCTAAGCTCTTCTGGCTGTTAGGTTTATTATCATCAGTGTTACATCCAAGCCTTTCTGGCTGTTAGGTTTATTGTCGTCAGTGTTGCATCTAACCCTTTCTGGCTGTTAGGTTTATTGTCATAATTTTTACATCTAAGCCCTTCTGGCTGTTAGGTTTATTATCATCAGTGTTACGTATAAGCCTTTCTGGCTGTTAGGTTTATTATCATCAGTGTTACGTCCAAGCCTTTCTGGCTGTTAGGTTTATTATCATCAGTGTTGCATCTAAGCCATTCTGGCTGTTAGGTTTATTATCATCAGTGTTGCATCCAAGCCCTTCTGGCTGTTAGGTTTATTGTCATGAGTGTTACATCCAAGCCCTTCTGGCTGTTAGGTTTATTGTCATCAGTGTTACATCCAAGCCTTTCTGGCTGTTAGGTTTATTATCATCAGTGTTACATCCAAGCCTTTCTGGCTGTTAGGTTTATTGTCATCAGTGTTACATCTAAGCTCTTCTGGCTGTTAGGTTTATTATCATCAGTGTTACATCCAAGCCTTTCTGGTTGTTAGGTTTATTGTCATCAGTGTTACGTCTAAGCCATTCTGGCTGTTAGGTTTATTATCATCAGTGTTACATCTAAGCTTTTCTGGCTGTTAGGTTCATTGTCATCATTGTTTACGTCTAAGCCCTTCTGGCTGTTAGGTTTATTGTCATCATTGTTTACGTCTAAGCCCTTCATGATGTATGTGTTAGTCTGGTTATACGCATTCTTTTTTTCCCACAGGATGTATGGTTGCTAACGAATGTAAGCCAGTTGGCTACCAGAAACACAGACAGCTGGAGCACGGGAGGGAGACGTGCACGTGTACCGGGATTGTGGCATGGTCGTGTACAGCTGTGGGTATTCCACTCTTTATAACCAGGAAACCCACCATAGCGCCAACCACAGATGTAGCGCCTTAGGTACATACCTTGAATGTATATGCCTTGAAAACGTGTGTGCACACGTATGTGTCTGTTCGAGTGGGTGTGTGTGTGTATGTGTGAGTGTGTGCATGTGTGTGCGTATGTGTGTGTGTGTGTGTGTGTGTGTGTGTGTGTGTGTGTGTTTGTGTGTGTGTTACAGTATGTGTATATTTGTTTCGAGTGTTTGTGTGTATATTTGTTCGTGTGTGTGTGTGTGTGTGTGTGTGTGTGTGTGTGTTCCAGTATTTATGGCTATATAGATAGACAGATACGAGGAGACAGACGGGCTGGTGGACAGGTGGAGGGACAGACAGACAGACAAATATACATACATACATGCATACATGGTAGATAGATAGATAGATAGAGAGATAGAAAGACAGATAGAGAGACAGACAGACAGACGGACAGGACAGACAGACAGACAGGCAGGCAGGCAGACAGATAGACAGATAGATAGATATATAGATAGATAGATAGATTTTGGGATACTGTGAGGGTGGGGTTTTTAATTGATTGGCTAATTGGTTGGTTTCTTTATTTTGGGTTTTTGTATATATGTATTTATATATATTATGTATGTATGTATGTATGTATGTATGTATGTATGTATGTTATGTTTTATTTTACAGTTCGACAAAAGTTATATATAGATAGACAGATCAGATATGACGTGTGTTGATGTACCAGTAACATGCAACATTCTTTGCTGTATTTCACAAATGGATTGTTCAATACATTAATATATGTAAAATGTCTATCTTGGTGATTACGTTTGAAATAACAACCAATAAAACTACATTTTCTCATTTAAGGTTTTACATTGGTTTATATTTTCGCCGGAAATAGATCCATATGACTGATTATGACCGGCGCGGTAGTTTTTTTGTAATTTGAATGAAGTCACGTTACGTCTCACTGTAATAAAATAAACTGGGTGCATGATGCATTCTTTTTATGAATGCTAGAAAACATTAAGTGCAACATTGCTATGGAAATTGCTTTGTTCGGAAATTATTAACGTATCTAACCATGTTTGTACAAACTAGTGTAATTTAAAAGTGTACCATTACGAAATATGACCATGAATTCAAATTGCGATAAGATAGGCTATTGTATTTGGCCTATTGTGTAGGAAGCCACACGTATGTTGCTGGCTGGCTGGCTACGTTTTAACGTGCATATATACCATGAAGATTTCACATACGCCCGTCACGGGCTTAATCTCTGATTTTCGCCAGTGACTAAGTCCGGGATGGGAGGGGGTGGGGGTAAGTTTGAGGTGGGCGGAATTTGGAATAAAAACATTAGTGGTCGGTCAGAAACCTAGGTCCTACGGAGAATAACCAGCTGTATCCTACACATGTCTGGACTAAGAAATTAAACCCAAAAATATTTTGAGTGCTCGGCCTAAAAGGTTTTAAGGTGTTTTGAGCAATTGAACGGGCGCCAAAGTAAAGTGCGTTGGACTATTTACAAAAAAATAAACATAAGAATTTTGATCCGCGGCCAAAAAGCCCCTTCTTATTTCTGAAGAAACGTCTTAATGCCTTCTAATCTATACAAAGTAAAAATAAGTAGGTCTACCGCATACTGACTCTTAGCATCTAAAACATTTTCTTTCATTGTTTCAATATAGTTTGTATCTGTTAGTAATGAATTGTTAAATGTCCTAAGTATATGCGTGTATTTGTTGTGTGTGTGTGTGTGTATGTGTGTGTGTGTGAGAGAGAGAGAGAGAGAGAGAGAGAGAGAGAGAGAGAGAGAGAGAGAGAGAGAGAGAGAGAGAGAGAGAGAGTGTGTGTGTGTGTGTGTTTGTGTGCGTACGTGCGTGTGTGTGTTCTTGAATAGCAACGCTCAATAATATACAGTATATGGAGAAAGATCCATAATGAATTTTAAAGCGATAACAGGGTAATCCCAGTGTAACCGGCGTGGCATTCAGAAAAATCAGCTAAACATTGTTTTGCTGAAAATAATATTAAAATTGATTTTATTACAGAAGAATGCTTAGATGTATAGTAAACCAGACGTACTACTTGAATACTTCATCTTGTGGATGTGAACGATGAGCGGCTGTTTCTAGATAGTAGGATATATACAATCAAATAGAGACAAAGTAAAATATTTTGTCTGTGCTTTAACTAAGCATTTTCCAAATTCGTTCCAACCAGTGTACCACAACTGGTATATCAAAAGCCGTAGTATGTGCTATCCTGTCTGTGGGGTGGTGCATATAAAAGATGCCTTGCTACTAATTGAAACATGTAGCGGGTTTCCTCTCTAAGACTATATGTAAAAATTACCAAATGTTTGACATCCAGTAGCCAATGTCCTCTAGTGGTATCGTATTTTAATAGGTGAAAATGTTTATTTTTTGTTTCATACACCGTTTAGGAATCGGTCACCTAGTTGTACTTCCATGTTCGTTTTTTAATATTCTATTATTTAATTTCATGATATAATTCCGTTTAGCTTTGAGGATACCTGAAATAGTTCTATTTGGAGTCTCTTATATAAAACCCAGTAGCCAATGTATTTGTCATGCTGGACTGTCGTTAATAATCTATTCTAGTCCATTCTTTATGTAAATCACAATCTCGTCGCTTGTTTTAATATATGTCTTTCTATGAAGTCTGTTTAGTTTCCGCATTAAAGTCTTAATCCCAAACTCGTCGCTTTTATTTATAATTTTTGGCTTTCTATGAAGTCTATTTCGCTTCCGCATTAAAGTCCTAATATTGCCATTCATCCAAGGAGCATCGTTTCGTCTAAAAGTAACGGATTTGTGGGAAATGAAATCATCACAACACTTATCACTAACAGAATCTATCACCGTTATAATGTTTACGACAGTGGGTTTTGGGGGGTTTTGGGGTTTATTTGTTGTTGTTTTTTTGGGGGGTTGCTTTTTGTTTCTTGTTTTGTTCTTTTTGTTTCTTTTATTTTGAATGCTGAGGGTCAAAATGGGTTTTTGTCCCGAAAGTTGGAATTGTCTTGTCTACACATCACAACTATGATTGATTCGTTTTCTTGCCCATTTAATTACAGTAACAAAACTGTCCAGTGACGTTTATAATAATTATACTAAAATTATAAGAATCATTGAACAAGAAACTATTTCTGGCTATAAATTTACAACTTTCTATTTCAAAATCTCATCTTAACATTAATTCTTTATTTTCTTCCTTCCTTTCTTCCTTCTTTTCCCCCGTATACCGTTTTCTTTCTTAACTTCTAACTTCACTATTAACGCTTTCCAGACGGTTCGTCCTCTGGAGGTTTCGTCCACAGACGATTAGTTCATCATACAATTCGTCCACGTACAACATATATTTGATTATAGGATATATATATATATATATATATATATATATATATATATATATATATATATATATATATATATATATATATATGATTTATTTATCCTATAATACTTCTAAAATAACATAATACACTAAATTTATCACATGTATATATTATTAATTTTTTACGGCAAGGAATTAGGACACAAAACTGGGGCAGGGTGCAGCGCTCTTCTATATATTGTTAGAACACAGTGTTCATTCAAGTGGTTTTATAGTAAACGTAACCACGATAGATGCCATTATGTGAACGTGTGTCTTCATCCCCTGGGATAAATTTATTTGATAATCCAATCATTATGATCCCCAGTTTGTCAGGGCAAATGATAGTTCTACTATGATAGTAGTAGACAATAGGAGATCACTTCTACTGACTGACCAGTACTGCTTCTAACAATAGGCACTGTTACTGGAGTTGATGCTAAACATATCGATTACGATTGCGATTACATGACATTCTCAAACAATGTGATCGATTACGATTGCATTTACATGAAAACATGTAATCGATTAAAATTGATTACGATGACACCATATCTGAGATGGGGTAATCATAATCAGTAATCATAATGATTGTAATCGATTACATGTTTTCATGTAATCACAATCGTAATCGATCACATTGTTTGAGAATGTCATGTAATCGCAATCGTAATCGATTACATTGCTAATGTAATCGCAATCGTCTATTACTTTCATGATTACTCATAATTATTTACTAAACTTAGATGTGTTTAGCATCAACTCCAGTAACAGTGCCTATAGTTAGAATCAGTACAGGTCAATCAGTCAGTAGAACTGATCTCCCATTGTAGAACTATTATTTGCCTTGAGAAACAGGGGATCATAACGTCTGAATTATCAAATGAATGTTACCCAGGGGATGAAGACACACATTCGCATAATGGTATCTATCGTGTTTACGTTTACTATAAAGAGTGAAGAGAACATGCTCTACTTGTTAGATCAAAGAACTTACCATTCTCAACTGAAGAAGTGAGGTGAAGAGAACATGCTCTACTTGTTAGATCAAATAACTTACCATTCTCAACTGAAGAAGTGAAGTGAAGAGAACATGATCTACTTGTTAGATCAAAGAACGTACCATTCTCAACTGAAGAAGTGAAGTGAAGAGAACATCCTCTACTTGTTAGATCAAATAACTTACCATTCTCAACTGAAGAAGTGAAGTGAAGAGAACATGATCTACTTGTTAGATCAAAGAACTTACCATTCTCAGCTGAAGAAGTGAAGTGAAGAGAACATGCTCTACTTGTTAGATCAAAGAACTTACCATTCTCAACTGAAGAAGTGAAGTGAAGAGATCATGCTCTACTTGCAAAATATGCGCAGAACTGAAACGCCAACACTAACACCTGATACACTGACCAAAGCAACACAGCCCATGGAATCACTGAGTATTGACTTCAAATGACCCTTGCATTCAGCATCACGCAATGTGTACATACTAACTGTAGTTGATGAGTATTCATGTTCTCCATTTGCTTTTCCATGCCCAAACTTGTATTCATCTACTGTAATCAAATGTCTTGACCATTATTCACCTTGTGTGGATTGCCTAGTTACATCCATTCTGATCCTGGATAATCTTTTCTGTCAGAGGAGCTGAAGAACTACATATAACAACGAGGAATAGCGATGAGCAAAGCGACACTGTATCACCCTAGGGGGAATGGGCAGGATGAAAGGTGCAATGGTATCGTTTGGAAGGCTGTTCGTCTTGCACTAAAATCCTCTAATCTGCTGGACTCTCAGTGGGAGCTTGTGCTTCCAGATGCGCTACATTTAATCAGGTCACTACTCTCAACATCCCCGAACACAACACCTCACAAGAGATTCTTGGCTTCCAACGACGACTGTCCTATGGCATTTCAATAATATCATGGATGTTAACCCCAGATTGGTACTGCTTCGTAGATTTGTCCGGTCAAACAAAAATGATCCACTAGTTGATCAAGTTGAGCTGAAAGAGGTTAACCCAACTTATGCCCATGTGCTATATAGGGATGGCCGCGAATCAACCGTTTCACTTCGGGACCTGGCTCCGTATCCAAACAATACTTTGAATGATCAGTTTGAGTCACGGGCCAGTTTATCTGATGTGGCTGATGATCCTCAGGTCAGTAATACTGCTGATGTGAGAGAATCCATTACTCCACGCGGTGCAGACATGTGCGATTCCACAGTGTCACACTCCAATGTGCCTGATCACGAAATGCTCCCTACCAAAGAAACACCAATAATTTGACATTCCCGTGAACTAAACAAACCTTCTCGTTATGGCTTGTGAATGACTTAACTTCATACTGTGAAATAACTTATTTAGATGTTTTAACTGTTGTTAGAAATATGAAAAATTATAGGAGTGTCGTCTCAGATGGTTTCACAGACGACTTCTCTCAAAACAATTTGGTGTGATATTGCACAGTTTGTAATTCGTTCTGTTAATTATAGTTATTGTATCAAAGACATGTCTAATGTACAAAAGATAGGTATTATAACATGTATTCCTAAACCGAATATATCATATCTTACATTTCCAGTGTAATCAAAGTATGGGATATTTTTCAGATCACATATGTTAAGAATTAGTTAATATTAGATGTAAATTAATCGAGGTCACGGCACTGGGTTTATTGACATTTAAGCAAATGTACTGAGGTGACACACCATAATTGACGTATGCATTCGTAGTCAACAAACAAAAACATTTCAATAGCAACCTTACATTGAAAGCTTCCCAACGTACAGAAAACAAAAAACGTTAAACACTAGTTTATGTTTATGTAAGGATATCCAAAATGACGTCATGTGACACTGCGTCATATATTCTTACCTCATTTGACTATCGGGAAAATGGCTGACCGGAACTAAACTTGTATATACAGTTTTCAAAAACATGTATTAAATTGTATTAAGCTTGGTATTATGTGATGAAGAGATTATTTCCCTCGTGTGCTTCGGTATTGTCAATATCATATATTAGGAATAAAAATAATGTATTATTGTTGCATAATACAATTTTTATTACTAATACTATCTGATATTGACGATACCTGAAAACACTCTGGTAATAACATAAATACAAAAATAAAAATAAAAATACTGTGAACTTTCTTCCAGGAGGGAAGAATGATGTATTACCATTTATTATTGGACATTAATAACTTTACACCGGTAGATACAAATATCTGTGCACCGGTGTGACACACCATCTTGGTCGCCATCTGTATATCGTTGCCAGGGGGCTTATTGATTTTACTCATATGTAAGTTTAAAGATAAATAAAGGCATTAAAGAAAACATATCTTCTTTTTAACGCTATATATATATACTGGACTCTCTTGTTATACTAAAGAGCAGTTGAGCATACACGCTGATAGTATGATAGTAAACTACACGGATTTATGAAAGACACTGCCACCAGTGTGCTGTTATTATAGCACGTTTCTAATTCTTTTAAACAAGTAAACATTCATGTTAAAAACCTATGTCTTGTTTCGACTATTAGTGTCGCTATATCCAACGTGTTTCTCACCGCCCTACTGTATTTAGTAGCCCAAACTGGACTTCATCTTCCAGTAATATAACGTGCGGAAATAAAATGCAATTGGAACTGTTGTAAACATTACGAGACTTGAAACACATTGGGTATACAGACGGGTATTCTAGACGAGATCCTGTATTTAGTTTTAGTTTGTTTTAAAGCTAAGTTCACCTTTCGCGAACACCTGATATCACCACTGTCAAACAGTGATTCTTATTCCAATGAACTCTGTCCGGTGCAAGTTTACATTTAGTAACTTAGTCCTGGAGTGGCAGTCCTCTTTGTGGCAGTGCAAGAGAAATGGAATCTCCAGTAAAGGCTCTCCTCGGGAGTGGTTGCCCTCCTAAAGACGAGGTACTGGATAAAGAATCATGAAATAAGCCACTATTTTGTCAAATGCCCATTCGACTATGCATTGTGCAAAGATACGACCGTGATCATGTTTTACGGTTTATATAATAGAAAGAAAATACACTTTAAAACATATTTCAAATGGCAGGCTCGGTACATAAACAAACAAAATATGTACATCGTGTATAGGCAGCACACTACAATGTATCGTGTGGTTACTGGTTCTGGCTGCTTCATTTAGTCTGGTTTAGGAAATAGTTCCTCATAAACAAATACTACAAAATTATGATATGTCTTTTGAAATCGTTCGTTTTCAAGTAGGATGACCTTGGTAGTATTTAAATAACCCATTGGCTTTAAGTTACGTGTTGTATGTAGTACTAACTAATAACAACTGTGTAAGTGGTATGGTGTCAGTTGTATACCAGCAACACGAGGCGGTGCTCTGGCATGAGGGCTGCTAACTGAAATATTTCGTGGTCGACCTATATAGATTGTTTTACACTGTACTTGTCAGTTGAGAGCACTCCCTAAAATTAGAAGTCACATGACCCTCTCGATAGTGTTGTATTTTTTACAGGATATATTTAAAGATTGTTCGTTATTTCTTTTACGTTTATTGAGGTAAAAAAAACAACAACAACCAAATCATCCACAAGCTGTGTGAATCGACGACATAAACAGCAAAAGGATTGGGCACAAGTTTGCCAAATTACTACGCCCTCTCCTATATACAAACAATATAATGGCAACAATTACCGAATTATAATATAATAGTAATGTATACATATAAAATGTGTATACAAATGTATTTTAATTGCAAATTGAGGAAAAGAGGGGGGCTGTATGAACGTAAAAAAACTAAATAACAGACAATACTTATAATTAAATTTGAATGATACTTGCTAATAATTATAATATCTCTAACATTTCGTATTTTATTTTGAATTATTACGACAAAGTTCGAATATAAACTCACCAGATATGTTTACGTTCATCGAGACTCGTGTTGCTACGGCTGGACCAATGGGATGACATTATACTGTAATGAATATAACGAACATTTAATAATTCTGACGTATAAGTTGTATTGAACTGCATGGAGTAATTAATGGTGGTGTGCAACCTATAAGCAGAGGGATGTGTACTCGGTTGAGTACATAGCGTACATGTGGTTACACCCAGGTCGGCGACCGGAGTAGGGAATTACTTCAGCTGTTAACATTGACTACGCTACTAGCGGTTGCGTGAACACAAGCAGACTTTCCAGTGGTTTTAACATTCTTCATTCAGTGACATAACAAAAGAATTGCATACCCTCAGATCAAACACTGCAAGCTGGCGATGGAAACATATGTTTTAATGAGAGGCCCAGCGTCTAGGTTCTGTTTAGACTACACACCTAGCAGTCACACAAATGACACAAGCTGATATTGAAACCTTCAGAACTTCCATAAGCTGAAACTGTCTACATATTACGACAAAACAAACGGCACTACGTTAAGGGTTACAAACAGAGCTGGAGAAAAGGTAAGCGGTTTTGAAAATATGAGAGAGACAGACACAAAGAGAGACAGACACATACAGACACAGACACACACACACACACCGAGTGACAGACAGAGAGAGAGAGAGAGAGAGAGAGAGAGAGAGAGAGAGAGAGAGAGAGAGAGAGAGAGAGAGAGAGAGAGAGAGAGAGAGAGAGACAAACAGACAGACAGACAGACATACAGACAGACACACAGACAGACACACATACACACACACATAGACCCACACACAGACACACACACACACACAGACACAAACACACACCACACACACACACAACACACACACACACACACACACACAGAGAGAGAGAGAGAGAGAGAGAGAGAGAGAGAGAGAGAGAGAGAGAGAGAGAGAGAGAGAGAGAGAGAGAGAGAGAGAGAGAGAGAGAGAGAGAGAGAGAGATAGACACAGAGAGAGAGACAGAGAGACATACACAGACACACCTGCTTAATTAATGTTCGGTTGTGTGATTTTGATAATGCCGTTAATTCAGTATACAGACTATCAGAATAGGCGTAAAGTGTTTACCTGACACTGATCATTTTAATAGATACCAAAACTACTGGGATTCAAACTGGATGATTTTAATAGATACCAAAACTACTGGGATTCAAACTGGATGACTTTAATAGATACCAAAACCACTGGGATTCAAACTGGATGATTTTAATAGATACCAAAACCACTGGGCTGGGATTCAAACTGGATGATTTTAATAGATACCGAAACTACTGGGATTCAAACTGGATCATTTTAATGGATACCAAAACTACTGTGATTCAAACTGGATGATTTTAATACATACCAAAACTACTGAGATTCAAACTGGATGATTTTAAATAAATTAAATTAAATATCTGCCTTTCTTCTGTTATTCAGTGTATTGTTATTTTATCTATGTGCTGTGTTTAGATCGCTATCTCAACATGACTTGTCTCGTTGTTCAGTGTATTGTTATTTTATCTATGTGCTGTGTTTAGATAGCTATCTCAACATGACTCATCTCGTTGTTCAGAGTATTGTTATTTTATCTATGTGCTGTGTTTAGATCGCTATTTCAACATGACTCATCTCGTTGTTCAGTGTATTGTTATTTTATCTATGTGCTGTGTTTAGATCGCTATCTCAAGATGACTCATCTCGGACTCGTCTCGTTGTTCAGTGTATTGTTATTTTATCTATGTGCTGTGTTTAGATCGCTATCTCAACATGATTCGTCTCGTTCAGTATATTGTTATTTTATCTATGTGCTGTGTTTAGATCGCTATCTCAACATGACTCATCTCGTTATTCTGGTAGTCATGTTAATCTCGGCTGTGTCCGTGGAAGGCAATCCCACATGTTCTAGTACGTACTGTCTTGTTTGTGTTTTATATTGTTTTGTGTTTTGGTTTGCTCTTGATGATTTTGTTGTTGTTGTTGTTGTTGTTGGGGTTTTTTGGGGGGGTTGTATGTTGTTTGTTTGTTGGGCTGGTTGCTTGCTTCGATGGATTTTCTATGGTGGGAAAGGGGTATTTCTGTTTTTGTTTTTTCGCAAGCTTCTATGTGGTTTTTTTTTTTTTTTTTTTTTTGTCTGATTGCTTGTTTTAAAGTGAAGATTGACATGACACTGATTGTAATTTTGTAAACATGAAATTCGGTACAAACGAAATTTTACCCTCTAAGTTACGTCATTATATATGTATGCTTGTTTAAAAACATTATTCTGTGGACGGCTTCTCGGATTCACACATTTTGAGAAGGTAGTGAAGAGCTGGTCTTTTTTGGCGTTTTTGTTTTCCTTATTTTTTCGGGGGGGGGGGGGGGGGGGGGGGGGTCCTTCTGATCTTTTAAGTGTTTGTTCATACCACAATGAACCTAAAATAAATAAAGAGTCAGTGCTCACAATGACAGAGCCTAGGTTTTTAAACACTATAATCACTTTCTTCATAATTAGAGCCGGTTTTTTATATAATTGAAATCAAACATTGCTGACATTTTATTGTTTAGATTGTCCATTTCCGTTCATGGTTTCTGGCCAACCTGCATGGCGTTTCTAATACCACAAGGGGCGGGACGTAGCTCACTGGCACAGAACTCGCCCGATGCGCGATCGATCTAGGATCGATTCCCGTCGGTGAGCCCATTGGGCTATTTCTCGTTCCAGCCAGTGTTCCACAACTGGTGTAACAAAGGCCATTGTGTGTGCTATCCTGTTAGTGGGATAGTGCATATAAAAGATCCCTTGCTGCTGATCGAAAAAGAGTAGCCCATGAAATGGCGACAGTGGGTTTTGTCTCTCAATATTTGTGTGGTCCTTAACCATATGTCCGACCCATATAAATAAAATGTGTTGATTGCGTCATTAAATAAAACATTTCCTTCCTTCCTTCTAATACCACAGTGCATTTTTCATATTTGTGAAAATTCATAAACCTCCGAGAAGTAACAGCTATCGAGACAGGTTGTAGTCTATTCTGAAGAGTTATTTTCCCATTTTAACACCACAGGCTCTTGTTTCACTCTATTGTAACTTTATTCAAATGTCTTTCAGGTTTTTTTCATTAACCAGTTGAAATTAGGGTCTGCGACCTTACTTGTAAACGTTCTTCTAAACATTTCACTTGTTAAACCAGGCTGTCTGGTTGAAGGCACAATGTAGGGAATCAGGTTACTCGGAGACCTCCAACACCGCGGGAGGCAGACTGACGTGCGGGTGTAACGGGAAACTTTGGGAGTGTACTGTAGTGCCTAACCCAGTATTTTACGGCGATCCTTCAGGATGTGCAGGTGAATACACTTACATCACCTACTCTGTTTCCCCCCCCCCTCTCTCTCTCTCTCTCTCTCTCTCCCTCTCTCTCTCTCTCGCAGGCTCTCTCTCTCTCTCTCTCTCTCTCTCTCTCTCTCTCTCTCTCTCTCTCTCTCTCTCTCTCTCTCTCTCTCTCTCTCTCTCTCTCTCTCTCTCTCTCTCTCTCTCTCCATAGATACATACATACATACATACATGTATGTCTCCCTGTCTGTCTTTTATCCCCTGAATGTGTTACATTTAAGCCTTTCTGGCTGTTAGGTTTATTATCATCAGTGTTGCATCCAAGCCCTTCTGGCTGTTAGGTTTATTGTCATAATTTTTACATCTAAGCCCTTCTGGCTGTTAGGTTTATTGTCATAATTTTTACATCTAAGCCCTTCTGGCTGTTAGGTTTATTATCATCAGTGTTACGTATAAGCCTTTCTGGCTGTTAGGTTTATTATCATCAGTGTTACGTATAAGCCTTTCTGGCTGTTAGGTTTATTATCATCAGTGTTACATCCAAGCCATTCTGGCTGTTAGGTTTATTATCATCAGTGTTACATTTAAGTCCTTCTGGCTGTTAGATTTATTATCATCAGTGTTACATCCAAGCCTTTCTGGCTGTTAGGTTTATTATCATCAGGTTACATCTAAGCCATTCTGGCTGTTAGGTGTATTATCATCAGTGTTTACATCTAAGCCCTTCTGGCTGTTAGGTTATTATCATCAGTGTTACATCCAAGCCTTTCTGGCTGTTAGGTTTATGTATCAGTGTTACATCTAAGCTCTTCTGGCTGTTAGGTTTATTATCATCAGTGTTACGCATCCAAGCCTTTATGTCGGCTGTTAGGTTTATTGTCATCAGTGTTACATCCAAGCCCTTTCTGGCTGTTAGGTTTATTGTCATCAGTGGTTACATCCAAGGGCCCTTCTGGCTGTTAGGTTTATTGTCATCAGTGTTACAGTCCCAAGCCTTTCTGGCTGTTAGGTTTATTATCATCGTGTTACATCTAAGCCATTCTGGCTGTTAGGTTTATTATCATTCAGGGTTACATCTAAGCCCTTCTGGCTGTTAGGATTTATGATCATCAGTGTTACATCTAAGCCCTTCTGGCTGTTAGGTTTATTATCATCAGTGTTACATCCAAGCCTTTCTGGCTGTTAGGTTTATGTCATCAGTGTTACATCTAAGCTCTTCTGGCTGTTAGGTTTATTATCATCAGTGTTACATCCAAGCAATTCTGGCTGTTAGGTTTATTGTCATCAGTGTTGCATCTAAGCCCTTCTGGCTGTTAGGTTATTGTCATCAGTGTTAATCCAAGCCCTTCTGGCTGTTAGGTTTATTGTCATCAGTGTTACATCCAAGCCCTTCTGGCTGTTAGGTTTATTGTCATCAGTGTTACATCCAAGCCTTTCCTGGCTGTTTAGGTTTATGTCATCAGGTGATTCCCTTCTGGAGGTTAGGCATTGTAACCTGTTAAACAAGCCCTCTGTTAGGTTTATTGTCAGCAGTGTTACATCCAAGCCCTTCTGGCTGTTAGGTTTATTGTCATCAGTGTTACATCCAAGCCCTTCTGGCTGTTAGGTTTATTATCAGTGTTACCTCCAAGCCTTTTCTGGCTGTTAGGTTTAGTGTCATCCAAGCCCTTCTGCGTGATGTTATTATCATCAGTGTCATCCAAGCCTTCTGGCTGTTACATCATCAGTGTTAAGCTGGAGCTCTTCTGGCTGTTAGGTTTATTATCATCAGTGTTTACATCCAAGCCTTTCTGGTTGTTAGGTTTATTGTCATCAGTTACGTCTAAGCCATTCTGGCTGTTAGGTTTAGCATCAGGTTACTGTTCTTGTAAGCTCTTTTGTGGCTGTTAGGTTCATTGTCATCATTGTTTACGTCTAAACCCTTCTGGCTGTTAGGTTTATTGTCATCATTGTTTACGTCCTAAGCCCTTCATGGTGTATGTGTTTAGTCTGGTTATACGCATTCTTTTTTTCCCACAGGATGGTAGTGGTGCTGCAACGAATGTAAGCCAGTTGGCTCCAGAAACACAGACAGCTGGAAGCACGGGGAGGGAGACGTGGCACGTGTACCGGGGATTTTGGCATGGTCGTGTACAGCTGTGGGTATTCCACTCTTTATAACCAGGAAACCCACTATAGCGCCAACCACAGATGTAGCGCCTTAGGTACATACCTGAAATGTATATGCCTTGAAAACGTGTGTGCACACGTATGTGTCTGTTCGAGTGGGGGGTGTGTGTTTGTGTATTGTGGAGTGTGCATGTGTGTGCGTGTGACATGTGTGTGTGTGTGTGTGTGTGTGTGTGGGTTGTGTGTGTGGTGTGTGTTGTGTGTTTGGTGGTGTGTTACAGTATGTGTGTATATTTGTTTCGAGTGTTTGTGTGTATATTTGTTCGTGTGTGTGTGTGTGTGTGTGTGTGTGTGTGTGTGTTCGAATGTGTGTGTGTGTGCTCGAATGTGTGTGTGTTCCAGTATGTATGGCTATATAGATAGACAGATACGAGGAGACAGACGGGCTGACGGACAGGTGGAGGGACAGACAGACAGACAAATATACATACATACATGAATACATGGTAGATAGATAGATAGAGAGATAGAAAGACAGATAGAGAGACAGACAGACAGACAGACAGGCAGGCAGACAGACAGACAGACAGATAGATAAATATATAGATAGATAGATAGATTTTGGGATACTGTGAGGGTGGGGGTTTTAATTGATTGGCTAATTGGTTGGTTTCTTTATTTTGGGTTTTTGTATATATGTATTTATATTATATCTGTATGTATGTATGTAGTATGTATGTTTTATGTTTTATTTTTACAGTTCGACAAAAGTGATATATAGATAGACAGACCAGATATGACGTGTGTTGATGTACCAGTAACATGAAACATTCTTTGCTGTATTTCACAAATGGATTGTTCAATACATTAATATATGTAAAATGTCTATCTTGGTGATTACGTTTGAAATAACAACCAATAAAAACAACATTTTCTCATTTAAGGTTTTACATTGGGTTATATTTTCGCCGGAAATAGATCCATATGACTGATGATGACCGGCGCGGTAGTGTTTTTTTTGTAATTTGAATGAAGTCACGTTACGTCTCACTGTAATAAAAAGAACTGGGTGCATGATGCATTCTTTTTATGAATGCTAGGAAAACATTAAGTGCAACATTGCTATGGAAATTGCTTTGTTCGGAAATAGTAACGTATCTAACCATGTTTGTACAAAACTAGTGTAATTTAAAAGTGTACCATTACGAAATATGACCATGAATTCAAATTGCGATAAGATAGGCTATTGTATTTGGCCTATTGTGTAGGAAGCCAAACGTATGTTGCTGGCTGGCTGGCTACGTTTGAACGTGCATATATACCACGAAGATTTCACATACGCCCGTCACGGGCTTTAATCTCTGACTTTCGCCAGTGACTAAGTCCGGGATGGGAGGGGGTGGGGGTAAAGTTGAGGTGGGCGGAATTGGAATAAAAACATTTAGTGGTCGGTCAGAAACCTAGGTCCTACGGAGAATAACCAGCTGTATCCTACACATGTCTGGACTAAGAAATTAAACCCAAAAATATTGAGAGTGCTCGGCCCCTAAAAGGTTTTAAGGTGATTTGAGCAATTGAACGGGCGCCAAAGTAAAGTACGTTGGACTATTTACAAAAAAATAAAAACATAAGAATTTTGATCCGCGGCCCAAAAAGCCCCTTCTTATTTCTGAAGAAAACGTCTTAATGCCTCTAATCTATACCAAAGTAAAAATAAGTAGTCTACCGCATACTGACTCTTAGCATCTAAAACATTTTCTTTCATTGTTTCAATATAGTTTTGTATCTGTTAGTTAATGAATTGTTAAATGTCCTAAGTATATGCGTGTATTGTGTGTGTGTGTGTGTGTGTATGTGTGGGTGTGAGAGAGAGAGAGAGAGAGAGAGAAGAGAGAGAGAGAGTGTGGGTGTGTGTGTGTGTGGAGAGAGAGAGAGAGAGAGAGAGAGAGAGAGAGAGAGGAGAGAGAGTGTGTGTGAGAGAGAGGAGAGGAGAGAGAGATTAGAGTGTGTGTGTGGTGTGTGTGTTGGTGTGTGAGAGAGAGAGAGAGAGAGAGTAGCGAGAGAAGAGAGAGAGAGTGGTGTGTGTGTGTTTGTGTGTGTTGTGTGCGTGCATGGCGTGCGTGTGTTGTGTTCTTCAATAGCAACGCTCAATAATATACAGTATTATGGAGAAAAGATCCATAATGAATTTTAAAGCGATAACAGGGTAATCCCAGTGTAACCGGCGTGGCATTCAGAAAAATCAGCTAAACATTGTTTTGCTGAAAATAATATTAAAAATTGATTTTATTAGCAGAAGAATGCTTAGATGTATAGTAAACCAGACGTACTACTTGAAGTACTTCATCTTGTGGATGTGAACGATGAGCGGCTGTTTCTAGATAGTAGGATATATACAATCAAATAGAGACAAAGTAAAATATTTTGTCTGTGCTTTAACTAAGCATTTTCCAAATTCGTTCAACCAGTGTACCACAACGTATATCAAAAGCCGTAGTATGTGCTATCTGTCTGTGGGGTGGGGCTATAAAAGATGACGCTACGAATGAATAAGGTAGACGAGTTCCTCTCTAAGATATATGTAAAAATTCCAAAATGTGACATCCAGAGCAATGTCCTCTAGGGTATCGTATTTTCTAATAGGTGAAGGAATGTTTTTTTGTCATACCCGTTTAGGATATCGGGCCTAGTGTACCAGGGTTCGTTTTTTAATAGTTATTATGTAATTCATGATATAATTCCGTTTTAGCTTGAGGATACCGAAAATAGTCTATTTGGAGTCTCTTATAAACAAACCCCGTAGCCAATGGATGTCCTGCTGGACTGTCTTTAAAATCTATTCTAGTCCCTTCTTTATGTAAATCACAATCTCGTCGCTTGTTAATGTATGTCTTTCCTATTGAAGTCGTTTTTTTAGTTCCGCATAAAGTCTTGAATCCAAACTCGCGCTTTATTATAATTTGGCTTTCTATGAAGCTTATTTCGCTTCCGCATTAAAGTCTAAATTGCCATATCCAAGAGCATCGTTTCGTCTTAAAAGAACGGATTTGGGAAGAAACATCACAAACATTGATTCATAACAGAATCTATACGTTATAATGTGACAGTGGGTTTGGGGGGGTTTTCGGGGTTTATTGTGTTTTTTTGGGGGGGGGCTTTTTGTTCGTGTTTGTGTTGCTTCTTTATTTGAAATGGCTGAGGGTCAAAAGGGGTTTTGTCCCGAAAGTTGAATTGTTTGTCTACACATCCAACTAGTGATGGATTCGTTTCTTGCCATTTATTACAGTAACAAAACTGTCAGTTGACGTTTAAAATACTTATACTAAAAGTTATAAGAATCATGTGAACAAGAAACTATCTGGCTATAAATTTACAACTTTCTATTTCAAAAATCTGCATCTTAAACATAATTCTTTATTTTCTTCCTTCTTTCTTCCTCTTTTCCCCCTATACGTTTTCTTTCTTAACTTCTAAATTCACTATAACGCTTTCCAAGACGGTTCGTCCTTTCTCTGGAGGTTTCGTCACAGGACGATTAGGTTAGGTACCAATTCGTCCAGTAGCAACATATATTTGATATAGGATAATATCATATATATATATATCGTATATATATATATAATATATATAATATATGGATTTATTTTCCTATAATACTTCTAAAATAACTAATACACTAAATTTATCACATGTATATTTATTAATTTTTTACGGCAGAATAGGACACAAAACGGGGCAGGGGCGCGCTCTTCTATATTGTTAGAACACAGGTTCATTTCAAGTGGTTGATAGTAACAACGTAACCACGATAGATGCCATTAGTGAACCGTGTGTTCTCATCCTGGGATAATATTTGTAATCCAATCATTATGATCCCCAGTTGTCAGGGGCAAAGATCGTTTCTACAGGATTAGTACAGTAGACACTAGGAGATCACTTATACGATGACCAGTACGGCTTCGAACAATAGGCCATGTTACTGAAGTGATGCTAGAAATATCGATTACGATTGCGATTACATGACATTCTCAAACAATGTGATCGATTACGATTGCATTTACAGGAAACAGTAACGATTACAAATGATACGGATGAAACCAAATCTGAGATGGGGTAATCATACCTCGTAATCGTAAGAGTGTACGATGTACATGTTTCATGTAAATCAACAAATAGTAATCGATCACCTTGTTTGAATGTCATGTAATCGCAATCGTAATCGATTACATGCTAATGTAACGCAATTCGTCCTAACTTTCAGATTACCATAATTATTTAATGAAAACTTAGAGGTGTTTAGCATCAACTCGCAAACAGTGCCTTATTGACCAGTAAAGTTCAATCAGTCAGTAGACCGATCTTCACATGCGAACTATTATGTGCCTTGAGCTAAACACGGGGTATAACGTCTGAATATCAATGAATGTTACCAGGGGATGAAGAACACACATCAATAATGGTATTATTCGTGTTACGTTACTATAAAAGCCACGTAAATGAATACGGTTCAGCTAGCAATATATAAAAGGCGCTGCACCATGCCCAGTTTTTGTGTTTCTAATTCATTACAGTTAAAAAAAAATTCATATAATTAATATATGTGTGTGTGTGTGTGTGTGTGTGTGTTTGTTTATAATAAACACATTTGCGTTTTATGAATGGCCATATTACGCGTTACCACGGGTTTGAATCCAACTAAGAATACACTTGAACAAGATAGTGTTTGTCACAGTGTGAAATCCACCATGGTACCTTTGCACACGTGGCTTTTCTTTGGTTAGTGGGTACGACTGCAGACGGGCAGCCAGCCAGCGTATCGAGCTTGATTCCATGGGAGTATCTTCAACCATGTGCAGACACACCACAAAAACGTACAATTAAGCCAACACCCAGTGGTAACGTTAGTCTATCACGATACATGCTGGTTTCTTTTCTTTGTGAAATAGCTTAAAAAAAATAATAGGTGCTGATAACAATTCCCGAAAAGCTGATTTAATAGAGTTCTAGAAACGCGCGCTTCTAATGATACAAAAATAAACACACCAGACCAAGATACTTGTAAGTTCACGCGTACAATGGATACTTATAATATGGACACAAACAAGCATGACTGCAAACCGATCAATAATAAATAGTCATGTACATCTAAGCCCTTCTGGCTGTTAGGTTTATTATCATCAGTGTTACGTATAAGCCTTTCTGGCTGTTAGGTTTATTATCATCAGTGTTACGTATAAGCCTTTCTGGCTGTTAGGTTTATTATCATCAGTGTTACGTATAAGCCTTTCTGGCTGTTAGGTTTATTATCATCAGTGTTACGTATAAGCCTTTCTGGCTGTTAGGTTTATTATCATCAGTGTTACATCTAAGCCATTCTGGCTGTTAGGTTTATTATCATTTAGTGTTACATTTAAGTCCTTCTGGCTGTTAGGTTTATTATCATCAGTGTTACATCCAAGCCTTTCTGGCTGTTGGGTTTATTATCATCAGTGTTACATCCAAGCCTTTCTGGCTGTTAGGTTTATTATCATCAGTGTTACATCCAAGCCATTCTGGCTGTTAGGTTTATTATCATCAGTGTTGCATCCAAGCCCTTCTGGCTGTTAGGTTTATTGTCATCAGTGTTTGATCCAAGCCCTTCTGGCTGTTAGGTTTATTATCATCAGTGTTACATTTAAGTCCTTCTGGCTGTTAGGTTTATTATCATCAGTGTTACATCCAAGCCTTTCTGGCTGTTAGGTTTATTATCATCAGTGTTACATCTAAGCCATTCTGGCTGTTAGGTTTATTATCATCAGTGTTACATCCAAGCCCTTCTGGCTGTTAGGTTTATTATCATTAGTGTTACATCCAAGCCCTTCTGGATGTTAGGTTTATTGTCATCAGTGTTACATCCAAGCCCTTCTGGCTGTTAGGTTTATTGTCATCAGTGTTACATCCAAGCCTTTCTGGCTGTTAGGTTTATTGTCATCAGTGTTACTTCCAAGCCCTTCTGGCTGTTAGGTTTATTGTCATCATTGTTTACGTCTAAGCCCTTCTGGCTGTTAGGTTTATTGTCATCATTGTTTACGTCTAAGCCCTTCATGATGTATGTGTTAGTCTGGTTATACGCATTCTTTTTTTCCCACAGGATGTATGGTTGCTAACGAATGTAAGCCAGTTGGCTACCAGAAACACAGACAGCTGGAGCACGGGAGGGAGAAGTGCACGTGTACCGGGATCGTGGCATGGTCGTGTACAGCTGTGGGTATTCCACTCTTTATAACCAGGAAACCCACCATAGCGCCAACCACAGAAATAGCGCCTTAGGTACATACCTTGAATGTATATGCCTTGAAAACGTGTGTGCACACGTATGTGTCTGTTCGAGTGTGTGTGTGTGTGTGTGTGTGTGTGTGTATGTGTGAGTGTGTGCATGTGTGTGCGTATGTGTGTGTGTGTGTGTGTGTGTGTGTGTTTGTGTGTGTGTTACAGTATGTGTGTATATTTGTTTCGAGTGTTTGTGTGTATATTTGTTCGTGTGTGTGTGTGTGTGTGTGTGTGTGTGTGTGTGTGTTCGAATGTGTGTGTGTTCCAGTATGTATGGCTATATAGATAGACAGATACGAGGAGACAGACGGGCTGACGGACAGGTGGAGGGACAGACAGACAGACAAATATACATACATACATGCATACATGGTAGATAGATAGATAGAGATATAGAAAGACAGATAGAGAGACAGACAGACAGACAGACAGGACAGACAGGCAGGCAGACAGACAGACAGATAGATAGATAGATATATAGATAGATAGATAGATTTTGGGATACTGTGAGGGTGGGTTTTTTAATTGATTGGCTAATTGGTTGGTTTCTTTATTTTGGTTTTTTGTATATATGTATTTATATATATTATGTATGTATGTATGTATGTATGTATGTATGTTATGTTTTATTTTACAGTTCGACAAAAGTGATATATAGATAGACAGACCAGATATGACGTGTGTTGATGTACCAGTAACATGCAACATTCTTTGCTGTATTTCACAAATGGATTGTTCAATACATTAATATATGTAAAATGTCTATCTTGGTGATTACGTTTGAAATAACAACTAATAAAACAACATTTTCTCATTTAAGGTTTTACATTGGTTTATATTTTCGCCGTAAATAGATCCATATGACTGATGATGACCGGCGCGGTAGTTTTTTTGTAATTTGAATGAAGTCACGTTACGTCTCACTGTAATAAAATAAACTGGGTGCATGATGCATTCTTTTTATGAATGCTAGAAAACATTAAGTGCAACATTGCTATGGAAATTGCTTTGTTCGGAAATTATTAACGTATCTAACCATGTTTGTACAAACTAGTGTAATTTAAAAGTGTACCATTACGAAATATGACCATGAATTCAAATTGCGATAAGATAGGCTATTGTATTTGGCCTATTGTGTAGAAAGCCAAACGTATGTTGCTGGCTGGCTGGCTACGTTTTAACGTGCATATATACCACGAAGATTTCACATACGCCCGTCACGGGCTTAATCTCTGACTTTCGCCAGTGACTAAGTCCGGGATGGGAGGGGGTGGGGGTAAGTTTGAGGTGGGCGGAATTTGGAATAAAAACATTAGTGGTCGGTCAGAAACCTAGGGCCTACGGAGAATAACCAGCTGTATCCTACACATGTCTGGACTAAGAAATTAAACCCAAAAATATTTTGAGTGCTCGGCCTAAAAGGTTTTAAGGTGATTTGAGCAATTGAACGGGCGCCAAAGTAAAGTGCGTTGGACTATTTACAAAAAAATAAACATAAGAATTTTGATCCGCGGCCAAAAAGCCCCTTCTTATTTCTGAAGAAACGTCTTAATGCCTTCTAATCTATACAAAGTAAAAATAAGTAGGTCTACCGCATACTGACTCTTAGCATCTAAAACATTTTCTTTCATTGTTTCAATATAGTTTGTATCTGTTAGTAATGAATTGTTAAATGTCCTAAGTATATGCGTGTATTTGTTGTGTGTGTGTGTGTGTGTGTGTGTGTGTGTGAGAGAGAGAGAGAGAGAGAGAGAGAGAGAGAGAGAGAGAGAGAGAGAGAGAGAGAGTGTGTGTGTGTGTGTGTGTGTGTGAGAGAGAGAGAGAGAGAGAGAGAGAGAGAGAGAGAGAGAGAGAGAGAGAGAGAGTGTGTGTGTGTGTGTGTGTGTGTGTGAGAGAGAGAGAGAGAGAGAGAGAGAGAGAGAGAGAGAGAGTGTGTGTGTGTGTGTGTGTGAGAGAGAGAGAGAGAGAGAGAGAGAGAGAGAGAGAGAGAGAGTGTGTGTGTGTGTGTGTGTGTGTGTGTGTGTGTGTGTTTGTGTGCGTGCGTGCGTGTGTGTGTTCTTGAATATCAACGCTCAATAATATACAGTATATGGAGAAAGATCCATAATGAATTTTAAAGCGATAACAGGGTAATCCCAGTGTAACCGGCGTGGCATTCAGAAAAATCAGCTAAACATTGTTTTGCTGAAAATAATATTAAAATTGATTTTATTACAGAAGAATGCTTAGATGTATAGTAAACCAGACGTACTACTTGAATACTTCATCTTGTGGATGTGAACGATGAGCGGCTGTTTCCAGATAGTAGGATATATACAATCAAATAAAGACAAAGTAAAATATTTTGTCTGTGCTTTAACTAAGCATGTTCCTAATTCCCCGCCCGTGGCCCATTGGGCTATTTCTCGTTCCAACCAGTGTACCACAACTGGTATATCAAAAGCCGTAGTATGTGCTATCCTGTCTGTGGGGTGGTGCATATAAAAGATGCCTTGCTACTAATGGAAACATGTAGCGGGTTTCCTCTCTAAGACTATATGTAAAAATTACCAAATGTTTGACATCCAGTAGCCAATGTCCTCTAGTGGTATCGTATTTTAATAGGTGAAAATGTTGATTTTTTGTTTCATACACCGTTTAGGAATCGGTCACCTAGTTGTACTTCCATGTTCGTTATTTAATATTATATTATTTAATTTCATAATATAATTCCGTTTAGCTTTGAGGATACCTGAAATAGTTCTATTTGGAGTCTCTTATATAAAACCCAATAGCCAATGTATTTGTCATGCTGGACTGTCGTTAATAATCTATTCTAGTCCATTCTTTATGTAAATCACAATCTCGTCGCTTGTTTTAATATATGTCTTTCTATGAAGTCTGTTTAGTTTCCGCATTAAAGTCTTAATCCCAAACTCGTCGCTTTTATTTATAATTTTTGGCTTTCTATGAAGTCTATTTCGCTTCCGCATTAAAGTCCTAATATTGCCATTCATCCAAGGAGCATCGTTTCGTCTAAAAGTAACGGATTTGTGGGAAATGAAATCATCGCAACACTTATCACTAACAGAATCTATCACCGTTATAACGTTTACGACAATGGGTTTTTTGGGGTTTTGGGGTTTTTTTGTTGTTGTTTTTTGGGGGGTTGCTTTTTGTTTCTTGTTTTGTTCTTTTTGTTTCTTTTATTTTGAATGCTGAGGGTCAAAATGGGTTTTTGTCCCGAAAGTTGGAATTGTCTTGTCTACACATCACAACTATGATTGATTCGTTTTCTTGCCCATTTAATTACAGTAACAAAACTGTCCAGTGACGTTTATAATAATTATACTAAAATTATAAGAATCATTGAACAAGAAACTATTTCTGGCTATAAATTTACAACTTTCTATTTCAAAATCTCATCTTAACATTAATTCTTTATTTTCTTCCTTCCTTTCTTCCTTCTTTTCCCCCGTATACCGTTTTCTTTCTTAACTTCTAACTTCACTATTAACGCTTTCCAGACGGTTCGTCCTCTGGAGGTTTCGTCCACAGACGATTAGTTTATCGTACAATTCGTCCACGTACAACATATATTTGATTATAGGATATCTATATATATATACATGTGTATATATATATATATATATATATATATATATATATATATATATATATATATATATATATATATGATTTATTTATCCTATAATACTTCTAAAATAACATAATACACTAAATTTATCACATGTATATATTATTAATTTTTTACCGCAAGGAATTAGGACACAAAACTGGGGCAGGGTGCAGCGCTCTTCTATATATTGTTAGAACACAGTGTTCATTCAAGTGGTTTTATAGTAAACGTAACTACGATAGATGCCATTATGTGAACGTGTGTCTTCATCCCCTGGGATAAATTTATTTGATAATCCAATCATTATGATCCCCAGTTTGTCAGGGCAAATGATAGTTCTACTATGATAGTAGTAGACAATAGGAGATCACTTCTACTGACTGACCAGTACTGCTTCTAACAATAGGCACTGTTACTGAAGTTGATGCTAAACATATCGATTACGATTGCGATTACATGACATTCTCAAACAATGTGATCGATTACGATTGCATTTACATGAAAACATGTAATCGATTAAAATTGATTACGATGACACCATATCTGAGATGGGGTAATCATAATCAGTACTCATAATGATTGTAATCGATTACATGTTTTCATGTAATCACAATCGTAATCGATCACATTGTTTGAGAATGTCATGTAATCGCAATCGTAATCGATTACATTGCTAATGTAATCGCAATCGTCTATTACTTTCATGATTACTCATAATTATTTACTAAACTTAGATGTGTTTAGCATCAACTCCAGTAACAGTGCCTATAGTTAGAATCAGTACAGGTCAATCAGTCAGTAGAACTGATCTCCCATTGTAGAACTATTATTTGCCTTGAGAAACAGGGGATCATAACGTCTGAATTATCAAATGAATGTTACCCAGGGGATGAAGACACACATTCACATAATGGTATCTATCGTGTTTACGTTTACTATAAAACTACTTGAATGAATAGTGTTCTAGCTAGCAATATATAAAAGGGCGCTGCACCATGCCCCAATTTTGTGTTCTAATTCATTACAGTAAAAAAATTAATTATATATATATATATATATATATATATATATATATATGTATGTGTGTGTGTGTGTGTGTGTGTGTGTGTGTGTGTGTGTGTGTGTGTGTGTGTGTGTTTTTATAATAAAACACTTGCGTTCCTCTGAAAGCATATACAGCGTTACCACGGGTCTGAATTCAACTAAGAAACACTTGACAATATCTTGTTTTGTCACAGGTGTGAAAGTCCACCAATGGTACCTTTGCAAACTTTCTTTTCTTTTGTTAGTGGTTACGACTGCAGACGGGCAGCCAGCCAGTCGTATCGAGCTTGATTCCATGGGAGTCATCTTCACCCTGTTGCAGACACAACCACAAATAACGTACTAATTAAGCAAACACCCAGTTGAAAGTAGTCTATCATGATAAATCTTGGTTTCTTTTCCTTTAAAATAGCTTAAAATATTAATATGTCTGATAACAATTCCCGAAAGCTGATTTTAATAGATGTTCTATGAAACGCGGCGCTTCTAATGATACCAAAATAAACACACCCAGACCAAGATACTTGTAATTCTCACCGATACAATTGGACACAAAGCAAGCATGACTGCAAATCGATTCAATAATAATAGTCATTTTTAGAATGTTAAAAATTAAATGCAATGAGCAACTTGTGCACATGTATATGTATGCAGATATCAATTTAATTGTTTATTTACTTGTTTGTTCTTTTCTTTCGTTCTTTATTTCTTCATTTATAGATTTTTCAAAAATAATAATTTATTTTAATTTGTGGATGGTATTAAATGGTATACGTTCTACAAACAATAAAAACCCAACAAGTAATAGTGATCAGACAGTTTGCAATTACTAATTATGGGTTATTTCAATAATATAACAAAATATATATGTTATGCATTTATCCAATAATTATACCTATGGTTATGGGTACCTTTTCGTCAATAATCCAAATTTAAGAATAATAAATCTGGTTTTGGAAACTGATTCCCTCCCTGCAGTATACATACGGTTATAAATGTTTTGAAATAATTTAATAAATAATCTAAAATTATCCATTATATCTTTCAATGAATAAAATAAAGTGCATAACTTCATGGTGGTAACATCATTTCATTATTTGTGTAGATTTGTGGAAATGTAATCATGATTGTAATCATGATTGCTAGACAATATATTCGCAATCGTAATCGATTACTTTCAATTATCTTGTAATCGTAATCGTAATCGTAATCATGACATTCTAAAGTAATCGTAATCGTAATCGATTACTTTTGTCAAGTAATCGCCCCATCTCTAAGATATATATATATATATATATACATGTATATATATATATAGATAGATAGATAGATAGATAGATAGATATAGATTACTTTTGTCAAGTAACAAGTAATCGCCCCATCTCTGATATATATATATATATATATATATATATATATATATATATATATATATATATATATATATATATATATATTTTTCTTTAATAAAGGATGCTAAACAACTCGAAGAAGGGGATATTTCAGCTCGTGGATAATGTTCTGTAAATAGTTTACGGGATTAACTTTTGGCCCATTTCGGTGTTTGTTCGATCCGTTTCGGTGTTTCTCGGTCCATTTCATTCCGTTTCGGTCATTTTCGGTCTTTCGACGGACCGTGTCATTTGTATTACCACGTTGTTAACCATGTTTCATCTTGGAAAGGAAAACAATAACCTACAAGCCAACTTGTGACTTCTGCTATTCATTTAACATTCCGGTAAAACACAACGAAAAACTATACTGTTAATACATACGATTTCACGCATGCATGCATGCTTTTATGCACTGTATTGCAAGCATTGGGAAAAGCCACGTAATAGCGGAGAGTTTCAGGTCCGTCACGGCAGGCAGAACTTCCTAACCGATCGGGCTGTGATTAAAACAGAGTCAAATGACATATGGAACGGGTACAATACGTTTAGCAGGTGACCGTTTTTTATTGTGTGACGGATGACGGATAACGGACTCAAAAAATGGTGTATATGGAAATCCAGCCGCAGATTTCACGGACGTATATTAAATAGTGGTTGATTCCATGAATCTCTATCTAGTATGTAATGTCTCGTCTTTAGGAGGCCAGCCACCCCCAAGGAGATTCTTTACTGGACAATATATC
Organism: Gigantopelta aegis; assembly: GCF_016097555.1. Classification (NCBI taxonomy): domain Eukaryota; kingdom Metazoa; phylum Mollusca; class Gastropoda; order Neomphalida; family Peltospiridae; genus Gigantopelta; species Gigantopelta aegis. Next base: position 19,326,692 of record NC_054710.1, on the reverse strand, counting down.
TTTCATGCACCATTACAAGAGGACTGCCACTCCCAGACTAGTTTACTAAATCAAAACTAACACAGGACAGAGCTCATTGGAATAATACAGGGTGAAAACACGTATTTTATATACACTGTATCAAGAGTTAAAATACTATACCAAAAATAATTGTATCACTATTAGGATAAATTTATATGAAGTGGGATTGTGACATATATGGATCAGGCAGGACTATAATTAAATAAAAAATATTTAAAAAATCAACTATTTTTGCGTAATTATATTATATAATATTTGACCAAGCAAGACAGAATCTTGCAATTCCTCTCACTCGGGCAGTACAAGAATCGTGACACTCGTTTCGTAAAAACAGTACGACAGACAATCTCTCTACGGTCTCTGTGTATGTCATGTTATTATGGTGAGATTGAAGATGAATTTCACTTTATACTACGTTGTACTACTTTTACATACGGTCTCTATGTATGTCATGTTATTATGGTGAGATTGAAGATGAATTTCACTTTATACTACGTTGTACTACTTTTACATACGGTCTCTATGTATGTCATGTTATTATGGTGAGATTGAAGATGAATTTCACTTTATACTACGTTGTACTACTTTTACATACGTCATGTCATGTATGTCATGACTTTCATGCAATACATCTTTCATGCACCACTACAAGACTTTCATGCAATACATCTTTCATGCACCACTACAAGAATTTCATGCAATACATCTTTCATGCACCACTACAAGACTTTCATGCAATACATCTTTCAAGCACCACTACAAGACTTTCATGCAATACATCTTTCATGCACCACTACACGACTTTCATGCACCACTACAAGACTTTCATGCAATACATCTTTCAAGCACCACTACAAGACTTTCATGCAATACATCTTTCATGCACCACTACAAGACTTCCATGCAATACATCTTTCATGCACCACTACACGACTTGCATGCACCACTACAAGACTTTCATGCAATACATCTTTCAAGCACCACTACAAGACTGTCATGCAATACGTCTTTCATGCACCACTACAAGACTTTCATGCAATACATCTTTCATGCACCACTACAAGACTTTCATGCAATACATCTTTCAAGCACCACTACAAGACTGTCATGCAATACATCTTTCATGCACCACTACAAGACTTCCATGCAATACATCTTTCATGCACCACTACACGACTTTCATGCACCACTGCAAGACTTTCATGCAATACATCTTTCAAGCACCACTACAAGACTTTCATGCAATACATCTTTCATGCACCACTACACGACTTTCATGCACCACTACACGACTTTCATGCAATACATCTTTCAAGCACCACTACAAGACTTTCATGCAATACATCTTTCATGCACCACTACACGACTTTCATGCACCACTACACGACTTTCATGCAATACATCTTTCATGCACCACGGTAAGGTTACAGCACGCGCAGGGGATTTAAGCATTGTAAGACATAAACAGGCTTTGTAAATGCTGCTCATTGTTGTTTGAAACCTCTCTTACAAACAATTGACTAACAGCTAACATGCACTGCAACCGCTGTGCACATTGTTACGTAAACACTGGCGGTTCTACCACGATCTAAAGACTTAATTCGATTATTTGACAGCAGAATTTATTATCATAAGAGCAAACACTTCCAGCTGGCGATGGAAACATCTGCTTGAATGAGCCGCCCAGCGTCTAGGTTTTGTTTCTAGAAATATAAAACTCACGCCAATATCGCCACCACTTACAGAGGACTTCGCCACTTTAGACTCCACCACAAGAAACGTTGTACACGTTACGAAACGACAGACGCCATAACCGTTTGTAGTTTTTCACACACAGAAGGGTAAAAAGTAAGTGATTTTGAAATTATAACAGAATACATAATTCAAGGGCGGATCCAAAAGTCTGACACACAAGAGTGTGCTCCTCGGAGGGTTTTTTGAAAAAAGGGTAAGTTTGAGTTTGATCAATTGAAAAAGTCATTAAAATGACACATTTCTACTCGTACGTCCGACGATGAAGCTGTGTTCGGCAAACGTGCAGATTTCTCTTTCCACCTAACCCCCCTCCCACCACCCTTGGGGCTTTGCTGTTCGAACTTCGTCCTTTGTCCAAGTATCGCATTCGGCACGATGGGAATTCGGTCATTGTCACGTTGATTTACGGCGACAATAGGCCTAGAACATCTACAAGTAGGAGAAGACCAAAGGCAACTAAGAAAGAACCAAACTCGGCGGTTCAACCGCCAGGGGCGGTCCCTCCTGCTTCTCGGCAAGAGAGAAGAGAGAGAGGCTTACACACACACACACACACACACACACACACACACACACACACACACACACACACACAGACGGAGACGGAGACGGAGACAGAGACAGAGACAGAGAGAGAGAGAGAGGGGGGGGAGGGAGGGACACATATAAATATAAATAAAATCAATACCAACAGCAGATTATATATTTTCTTATTTTGTCTATGCGCTGTGTTTAGATCGCTATCTCAAGATGACTCGTCTCGTTGTTCTCGTAGCCATGGCAATCTCGGCTGTATCCGTGGACGGCAATCCCATATGTTCTGGTACGTACTGTCTTGTTTGCTTTGCTTTGGTGTTATTTTGTTTTTGAGTTGTTTTTGTTCGTTTGTTTGTTTTTATTTGTTTTGTTGGGTGCGCTTTTTTGTGTTTTGTATTTTTTAGGTTGTTTTTTTTTTTACTTGTTTTTTGTTCTTTCTTTTGTTCTTTTGTTTTGTTTGGGATTTTTGTGTTGTTGTTGTTTTTTTGTGTGTTTTTTTTTTTGGGGGGGGGGATGAAAAGTAAAAAGAAGCATGTATACCTCACGTATCCACCAGCAATGGGAACATTATAGACAAAGAGAAGAACCGGTTACTGCCTAAGATATCAGCTTTATCAGGCGAAGGTTCGGACGGCTAAATCCGCTTGGCCTAGGCTCGCTGCGTTCGACCTGTATCCATCAAAATAGCAACCGCTAATATTTAACACACCGATTAACTTTACAAACGACCCCCTTCCTCCTCAATAACGTTCCGCTACACACCCCGTGGTCCACCTCCCCCATAACGTTCCGCTACACACCCCGTGGTCTGCCTCCCCAAAAGCGATATGTAATTGTTGAAGGCTCCAAAAGCCAACAGTAATGCGTCAAGTAAACAGTCAGAACGTTTTTGTGTTTGAATGTTAAAGGTTGTTTTATTTAACAACCCAACTAGAGGACATTGATTGATTTCAATCATGCGTTATTACATGTTAAACATTTAACAATTCTGATGCACATGAAACTTGTTACATGTTTCCATTACCAGATCTTTTATACGCGCCTTCCCGCAGACAGAACAGTAAATATCACGGTATTTCATAACCTATTGGTAAATCGGTCACCTGATGCGCGGTCGGTTTAAGATCGATCCCAGTCGGTGGGCCAATTGGGCTATTATTCGTTCCAAGCAGTGCACCACGAGTGGTATACGAAAGGCCGTGGTATGCGCTATCCTGTCTGTGGGATGGAGCATATAAAAAATCCCTTGCAACTAATGTAGATATATGCCAAGATAAGAAAATGATTGACATCCAATAGCCGATGATTAATAAAACACTGTGCTCTAGTGGTGTCGTTAAACAAAACAAATTTTAACTTTTTAACTGTTTATTGATGTGCACAGACCAGCTAAAATTAATGAATGTGCTCTAATGGTGTCGTTAAACAAGAACAAACTGTTTAAATACGGCATTACATTAGAACCACTAACAATCGGTTGAACAGTTATTTTACACTGTAGAAAAATAATGTTTTTATGTTGTTCAGAGATTCTTTTGTGTTGTTTTGTTTTTGTTGTTTCTTTTTCGGGGGTTGGGGGGTGTAGGTGTTATTGTTTTTTGTTGGGATGGGTTTTCGTAAAATAAAATATTTGTTTGTTTGGGGGGGGGTTGGAGGGGGGGGGTTTCTTATTTTGTTTATTTGTTGTTTTTCTTTGGTCCATATCCTGATGAACGCAAAAGAAATAACAGTCATTACAAAACGAAAACGAAACGAAAAACAAAACAACAATATAAGCATTTCCTTTAAGGGTGTCTAGTTGAAGGAAAGTGCCATGCATCTGGATACGTGGAGAAAACACACCAGGGGACGATGTGGATGACGTGTGCGTGTAAAGGGACGATTTGGTTATGTTACGCAGTGTGGGAGCCACCCACACGCGTACAGCTGACTCCACCATGTCCAGGTGAATACACCCCTCACTCCCAATCTCTGTTAGTGTTTCTTTATCTATCTGTCTGTCTGTCTGTCTGTCTCTCTCTCTCTCTCTCTCTCTCTCTCTCTCTCTCTCTCTCTCTCTCTCTCTCTCTCTCTCTCTCTCTCTCCCTCCCTCCCTCTCTCTCTCTCTCTCTCTCTCTCTCTCTCTCTCTCTCTCTCTCTCTCTCTCTCTCTCTCTCTCTCTCTCGCTCTCTCTCTCTCTCTCTCTCTCTCTCTCTCTCTCTCTCTCTCTCTCTCTCTCTCTCTCTCTCTCTCTCTCTCTCTCTCTCTCTCTGTATACATACATATATATATACTCTTCAAAAAAAGAAACGCAAAAGGGTACAAATGGGTTATAACTCCGATTTTATGTTTCCTACCGGTTCATGCTTTGTGAATATAAGGTCATTGCATGTCCCAAACACATTCCCACGGTTACATTCGATAAAACGCAGCTACTGTACAATAAAGTTCCAAAATGTGAATATTCGCAAAAACGCAGCCACGTGCAAACCATGTCACCACTGCACGTGCGTTGTCTGCACGTGCAACATGAACACCGACAGTATAAAAGTGCAGGGTGTTCGCTTGCCTGGCCTCTGTATCTGGCCGACAGTTGACAATCCAGGACATGCCACGTCTCAGTGAACCGCAGAGAAACAATGCCATCGGCCGACTAGACGCAGGCGAATCCAGAACGGCCGTTGCCAGGGCATTCCATGTGTCCCCAAGCACCATCTCCAGACTGTGGGACCGTTACCAGCAACATGGATCAACACGTGACCTCCCTAGATCCGGTCGACCACGGGTCACTACCCCCGGGCAGGACCGCTACATCCGGGTACGCCACCTTCGGGAACGATTGACTACTGCCACCTCCACAGCCGCAGCAATACCAGGTTTGCGCAGGATATCCGACCAGACCGTACGGAACCGCCTACGTGAGGTAGGAATTCGTGCCCTCTTACCGTCAGAGTATTCGGGCCAACACAGAGTTCCAACATGACAACGCCTGTCCAAATATCCGTCTAGCTCTCTTACCGTCAGAGTACTCGGCCATTTTAGCGATTTGAGGAATAACTGTTGAATTGTCCGTCTAGCTCTCTTACCGTCAGAGTACTCGGGTTAGAAAGTGTGATAACTATCCAATTGTCCGTCAGAGTACTCGGGTTAGAAAGTGTGATAACTATCCAATTGTCCGCCTAGCTCTCTTACCGTTAGAGTACTCTGGTTACATAGCGTACTCGGGTTAGAGAGCGTGATAACTATCCGAATGTCCGTCTAGCTCTCTTACCGTCAGAGTACTCGGGTTAGAGAGCGTGATAACTATCCAATTGTCCGTCTAGCTTTCTTACCGTTAGAGTACTCTGGTTACATAGCGTGATAACTGTCCAGCTGTCCGTCTAGCTCTCTTACCGTCATAGTACTTGGGTTTTAGAGAGGGATAACTGTTCAATTGTCCGTCTAGCTCTCATACCGTCATAGTACTTGGGTTTTACAGAGGGATAACTGTTCAATTGTCCGTCTAGCTCTCTTACCGTCATGGTAATCGGTTTGAGAGCGTGATAACTGTACAAATGCCCGTCTAGCTCTCTTACCGTCAGAGTACTCGGGTTAGAGAGCGTGATAACTATCCAATTGTCCGTCTAGCTTTCTTACCGTCAGAGTACTCGGGTTAGAGAGCGTGATAACTATCCAAATGTCCGTCTAGCTCTCTTACCGTCAGAGTACTCGGGTTTTAGAGAGGGATAACTGTTCAATTGTCCGTCTAGCTCTCTTACCGTCAGAGTACTCGGGTTAGAAAGTGTGATAACTGTCCAATTGTCCGTCTAGCTCTCTTACCGTTAGAGTACTCGTTACATAGGTGATAACTCTCCAGAGCGTGATAACTATCCAAATGTCCGTCTAGAGAGGGATAACTGTTCAGTTGTACCGTCTTAGAGTACTCGGGTTAGAGAGCGTGATAACTATCCAAATGTCCGTCTAGCTCTCTTACCGTCAGAGTACTCGGGTTAGAGAGCGTGATAACTGTCCAAATGTCCGTCTAGCTCTCTTACCGTCAGAGTACTCGGGTTAGAGAGCGTGATAACTGTCCAATTGTCCGTCTAGCTCTACCTTACCGTCAGAGTACTCGGGTTAGAGAGCGTGATAACTGTCCAAATGTCCGTCTAGCTCTCTTACCGTCAGAGTACTCGGGTTAGAGAGCGTGATAACTGTCCAAATGTCCGTCTAGCTCTCTTACCGTCAGTAGTACTCGGGTTTTAGAGCGTTGATAACTGTCCAATTGTCCGTCTAGCTCTCTAACTGTCCAATTGTCCGTCGTACTTACTCGTCAGAGTACTCGGGTTAGAGAGCGTGATAACTGTCCAATTGTCCGTCTAGCTCTCTTACCGTCAGAGTACTCGGGTTAGAGAGCGTGATAACTGTCCAAATGTCCGTCTAGCTCTCTTACCGTCAGAGTACTCGGGTTAGAGAGCGTGATAACTGTCCAAATGTCCGTCTAGCTCTCTTACCGTCATAGTACTCGGGTTAGAGAGCGTTGATAACTGTCCAAATGTCCGTCTAGCTCTCTTACCGTCAGAGTACTCGGGTTAGAGAGCGTGATAACTGTCCAAATGTCCGTCTAGCTCTCTTACCGTCAGAGTACTCGGGTTAGAGAGCGTGATAACTGTCCAATTGTCCGTCTAGCTCTCTTACCGTCAGAGTACTCGGGTATGAGAGCGTGATAACTGTCCAAATGTCCGTCTAGCTCTCTTACCGTCAGAGTACTCGGGTTATAGAGCGTGATAACTGTCCAATTGTCCGTCTAGCTCTCTTACCGTCAGAGTACTCGGGTTAGAGAGCGTGATAACTATCCAATTGTCCGTCTAGCTCTCTTACCGTCAGAGTACTCTGGTTACATAGCGTACTCGGTTAGAGAGCGTGATAACTATCCAAATGTCCGTCTAGCTCTCTTACCGTCAGAGTACTCGGGTTAGAAAGTGTGATAACTATCCAATTGTCCGCCTAGCTCTCTTACCGTTAGAGTACTCTGGTTACATAGCGTACTCGGGTTAGAGAGCGTGATAACTATCCAAATGTCCGTCTAGCTCTCTTACCGTCAGAGTACTCGGGTTTTAGAGAGGGATAACTGTTCAATTGTCCGTCTAGCTCTCTTACCGTCAGAGTACTCGGGTTAGAAAGTGTGATAACTATCCAATTGTCCGCCTAGCTCTCTTACCGTTAGAGTACTCTGGTTCGTGATAACTGTCCGTTGTCCGTCTAGCTCTCTTACCGTCAGAGTACTCGGGTTAGAGAGCGTTGATAACTGTCCAAATGTCCGTCTAGCTCTCTCTTTTCGTCAGAGTACTCGGGTTAGAGAGCGTTGATAACTATCCAATTGTCCGTCTAGCTCTCTTACCGTCAGAGTACTCGGTTTAGAGAGCGTATTGTCGGCTCTCTTACCGTCAGAGTAGAGAGCGTGATAACTATCCAAATGTCCGTCTAGCTCTCTTACCGTCAGAGTACTCGGGTTAGAGAGCGTGATAACTGTCCAATTGTCCGTCTAGCTCTCTTACCGTCAGAGTACTCGTTACAGTGATAACTGTCCACTGTCCGTCTAGCTCTCTTACCGTTAGAGAGAGTGATAACTGTCCAATTGTCCGTCTAGCTCTCTTACCGTCAGAGTACTCGGGTTAGAGAGCGTGATAACTGTCCAATTGTCCGTCTAGCTCTCTTACCGTCAGAGTACTCGGGTTAGATAGCGTGATAACTATCCAAATGTCCGTCTAGCTCTCTTACCGTCAGAGTACTCGGGTTAGAGAGCGTGATAACTATCCAATTGTCCGTCTAGCTCTCTTACCGTTAGAGTACTTACAGAGCGTTACTGTCCAGTCTAGCTCTCTTACCGTCATAGTACTGATAACTGTCCAATTGTCCGTCTAGCTCTCTTACCGTCAGAGTAATCGGTTAGAGAGCGTGATAACTATCCAAAGGTCCGTCTAGCTCTCTTACCGTCAGAGTACTCGGGTTAGAGAGCGTGATAACTGTCCAAATGTCCGTCTAGCTCTCTTACCGTCAGAGTACTCGGGTTAGAGAGCGTGATAACTGTCCAAATGTCCGTCTAGCTCTCTTACCGTCAGAGTACTCGGGTTAGAGAGCGTGATAACTGTCCAATTGTCCGTCTAGCTCTCGTCAGAGTACCGTCAGAGTACTCGGGTTACAGAGCGTGATAACTGTCCAAATGTCCGTCTAGCTCTCTTACCGTCAGAGTACTCGGGTTAGAGAGCGTGATAACTGTCCAATTGTCCGTCTAGCTCTCTTACCGTCAGAGTACTCGGGTTAGAGAGCGTGATAACTGTCCAAATGTCCGTCTAGCTCTCTTACCGTCAGAGTACTCGGGTTACAGAGCGTGATAACTGTCCAAATGTCCGTCTAGCTCTCTTACCGTCAGAGTACTCGGGTTAGAGAGCGTGATAACTGTCCAAATGTCCGTCTAGCTCTCTTACCGTCAGTACTCTGGTTACTAGCGGGGTTAGAGAGCTCTCATAACTCATCCAAATGTCCGTCTAGCTCTCTTACCGTCAGAGTACTCGAGTACTCGGGTTAGAGAGCGTGATAACTGTCCAAATGTCCGTCTAGCTCTCTTACCGTCAGAGTACTCGGGTTAGAGAGCGTGATAACTATCCAATTGTCCGTCTAGCTCTCTTACCGTCAGAGTACTCTGGTTACATAGCGTACTCGGGTTAGAGAGCGTGATAACTATCCAAATGTCCGTCTAGCTCTCTTACCGTCAGAGTACTCGGGTTAGAGAGCGTGATAACTGTCCAAATGTCCGTCTAGCTCTCTTACCGTCAGAGTACTCAGGTTAGAGAGCGTTGATAACTGTCCAAATGTCCGTCTAGCTCTCTTACCGTCAGAGTACTCGGGTTACAGAGCGTTGATAACTGTCCAAATGTCCGTCTAGCTCTCTTACCGTCAGAGTACTCGGGTTAGAGAGCGTTGATAACTGTCCAAATGTCCGTCTAGCTCTCTTACCGTCAGAGAGTACTCGGGTTAGAGAGCGTGATAACTGTCCAAATGTCCGTCTACCTCTCTTACCGTCAGAGTACTCGGGTTAGAGAGCGTGATAACTGTCCAAATGTCCGTCTAGCTCTCTTACCGTCAGAGTACTCGGGTTACAGAGCGTGTACTCGGGCTTAGAGTACTCGTTGATAACTGTCCAAATGTCCGTCTAGCTCTCTTACCGTCAGAGTACTCGGGTTAGAGAGCGTGATAACTGTCCAAATGTCCGTCTAGCTCTCTTACCGTCAGAGTACTCGGGTTAGAGAGCGTTGATAACTGTCCAAATGTCCGTCTAGCTCTCTTACCGTCAGAGTACTCGGGTTAGAGAGCGTTGATAACTGTCCAAATGTCCGTCTAGCTCTCTTACCGTCAGAGTACTCGGGTTACAGAGCGTGATAACTGTCCAAATGTCCGTCTAGCTCTCTTACCGTCAGAGTACTCGGGTTAGAGAGCGTGATAACTGTCCAAATGTCCGTCTAGCTCTCTTACCGTCAGAGTACTCGGGCTAGAGAGCGTTTATAACTGTCCAAATGTCCGTCTAGCTCTCTTACCGTCAGAGTACTCGGGTTAGAGAGCGTTGTCCAATTGTCCGTCTAGCTCTCTTACCGTCAGAGTACTCTGGGGTTAGAGAGCGTGATAACTGTCCAAATGTCCGTCTAGCTCTCTTACCGTCAGAGTACTCGGGTTAGAGAGATAACTGTCCAATTGTCCGTCTAGCTCTCTTACCGTCAGAGTAGCATAGAGAGCGTGATAACTGTCCAAATGTCCGTCTAGCTCTCTTACCGTCAGAGTACTCGGGTTAGAGAGCGTGATAACTATCCAATTGTCCGTCTAGCTCTCTTACCGTCAGAGTACTCGGGTTACATAGAGAGCGCGTATAACTGTCCAAATGTCCGTCTAGCTCTCTTACCGTCAGAGTACTCGGGTTAGAGAGCGTGATAACTATCCAATTGTCCGTCTAGCTCTCTTACCGTTAGAGTACTCTGGTTACATAGCGTGATAACTGTCCAGCTGTCCGTCTAGCTCTCTTACCGTCATAGTGCTTGGGTTTTAGAGCGTTGATAAGTCCGTGTGATAACTCAGAGTCCAAAGTGTGTCCAATTGTCTAGCTCTCTTACCGTTAGAGTACTCTTGCCGTCAGGTTACAGAGCGTAGAACACATTGATTTATTACTCGGGCTAGAGAGCGTGCAACATATGGTCTATCCAGAATGTCCGTCTAGCTCTCTTACCGTCAGAGTACTCACGGTTTTGACCATGTGTGTGACCATGTGTGTGTGTTGCTTTGTGCCCTTGTGTGCCCTCGTGGTATGTGCATTCCTGCCTGTGGGAAAGTGCATATAAAAGATGCCTTTCTGCATTAGGGAAAATGTAGCTGGAGTCAGAATTACCAACCGTTTCACATCCAATAGCCGATGATTAAATAATTACTGTGCTCTAGTGGTGTCGGTAAACAAAACAAAATTTTAAACTGTATTTCATAATGTCCAATGAGCCAGGATATGCTCATCTTTCGCGAACACCTGATGTTATCACTGTTTTCACAGCGAGCCACGAGTGCACGTCACCACAGCTATATTTATTCCTATTTACTGTGCTGTGCTGGTTATATGCGTAATTATTATTTCCCTTAGACAGGATGTAAAATGGTTGTTGATAACTATGTTTGTCTATGTTAGTTCGGTTATATGCATACGAATTATCCCCCACTCCGAACATTAATTATATTTAATATGCTAGTTTGGTTATATTCATACATATTACACACACACACACACACACACACACACACACACACACACACACACACACACACGGAAGTATCGTTAAAAACGTATGCAAACATTCACTATGCTTAATATGTTAGTTCGGTTATATGCATAATATATTTTTTTATCAGGATGTATGGTTAATAATGGATGCGTTCCAATTGGCTACAAGAAGCAGAAACCTATCGAAGGAGGAACAGAGACGTGTTCTTGCGAAGGAAATGAGTCATGGTTGTGTACAGCTTAGCAAAATAGCACCTTAGGTATATATGACACTTTCACAGCCTCTGGTATGTGCTTTCCTGTATGTGGGAGATGCATATAAAAGATCCCTTGATGCATTAGAAAAAATGTAGCGGGTTTCCTCGGATGACTACATGTCAGAATTACCAAATGTCATTAATGCATGCAAACTTTAACTTTTAACTTTATATACAAGATTGTTTTGTTTAACGACACCACTGGAGCACATTGATTGCTTAATCATCGGCTATAGGATGTCAAACATTTGATAATTCTGACATGTAGTCATCAGAGGAAACCCGCTACATTTTTTCATTAACAACAAACCAGAAAGCACATACAACGGCCTTTGACCAGTTGTGGTGCACTGGTTGGAACGAGAAAAGACCCAATCAGTTTAATTGATCCATCAAGATGGTTCGACCCTGTGACGCAAGAATCTCGGTCGAGTAATAAACCGACCGAGCTAAACCCCGCCCCTTTAAGCCTTGATCAGACTGAGCTAAACCCCGCCCCTTTAAGCCTTGGTCAGACCGAGCTACGACGTCGTGCGATGGGGTGAGATTCTAGATATCTATGATTGTCCCCGACTCTTCTACGCTATTACAATCTAGTTAAGTGGTCACAATGGAAACGATGGGTTTGCGACGCATCTTAGACAATCGTAGGGAAATCGTACGACATCGTACGGCCGTCGTACGAGGTCGTACGACTTCACTACGATTGTCTGCCGAGAAGCTGACATCATCGTAGGAAAACGATTAAAGTCGTGCGATGGTCGTACATCACACAACATCGTGGCAAGGTCATGCGACGGCTTTAATTGATATTTCCTGTTGAGAAATGTGAAAATACCGTACGATTAGCCGCGACGTCGCTCGATACCTTACAATCCTGGGAATCGCAGTCAGGTTTTTGAGCATGACCTAAAACCGCTGCGACGTTGCACGATTACGCGTGATGGTCCGCGATCTCCCGAAATTCACCCATCGCAGGTGGTCGTACGATGTCTTAAGGCCGGTGTGACCATGTGTGTGTGTGTGTGTGTGTGTGTGTGTGTGTGTGAAAGTAAAGTTTGTTTTATTTAACGACGCCACTAGGGCACACTGATTTTTTTATCTTATCATCGGCTATTGGACGTCAAACATATGGTCATTCTGCTACTGCGTTTTAGAGGAAGCCCGCTGTCGCCACATAGGCCTTTGTTGAACCAGATATGGATCACTGGTCGGTGCAAGTGGTTTACACTTACTCGTTGAGCCTTGCGGAGCACTCACTCAGGGTTTGGAGTCGTTATCTGGATTAAAAATCCCATGCCTCCACTGGGATCCGAACCCAGTACCTACCAGCATGTAAACCGATGGCCTAACCACGACTCCATCGAGGCCGGTAGAGAGAGAGAGAGAGAGAGAGAGAGAGAGAGAGAGAGAGAGAGAGAGAGAGAGAGAGAGAGAGAGAGTGAGTGTGTGTGTGTGTGTGTGTGTATGTGTGTGTGTGTGTATGTGTATGTGTGTGTGTGTATGTGTGTGTGTGTGTTTGTGTGTGTATGTGTGTGTATGTGTGTGTGTGCGTGTGTGTAACCGTGTGTGTGTGTGTGTGACCATGTGTGTGTGTTTGACCATGTATGTGTGTGTATGTGTGTGTATGTGTGTGTGTGTGTATATGTGTGTGTGTGTATGTGTGTGTATATGTGTGTGTGTGTATATGTGTGTATGTGTGTGTGTGTGCGTGTGTGTGACCATGTGTGTGTGTGTGACCATGTGTGTGTGTGTGTGTGACCATGTGTGTGTGTATGTGTGTGTGTGTGTCTATGTGTGTGGGTGTATGTGTGTGTATGTGTGTGTATGTGTATATGTATGTGTGTATGTGTGTTTATGTGTGTGTATGTGTGTGTATATGTGTGTATGTGTGTGTGTATATGTGGGTGTGTGTGCGTGTGTGTGTGTGACCATGTGTGTGTGTGTGTGTGTGTCCGTGTGTGTGTGTGTGTGTGTGTGTGTGTGTGCGTGTATGTGTGTGTGTATGTGTGTGTATGTGTGTGTATATGTGTATGTGTGTGTGTGTGTGTGTGTGTGTGACCATGTGTGTATATGTGTGTGTGTATGTGTGTCAGTGTGTGTCAGTGTGTGTGTGCGTGTGCGTGTATGTGTGTGTGTGTGTGTGTGTGTGTGATCTATATGCTTAACAGGGGCGGGATGTAGCCCAGTGGTAAAGCACTCGCCTCATGGATGGAGGGAAGAACGGATTGATGGATCGATTGAAAAATGTGGACTGATGGATGGATGGATGGATGGATGGGTGGATGAATGGACGGACGGACGGATAAATAGATCGGTGGGTGGGTGGGTGGGATTGGGTGGATGGTTGGATGGATGGATGGATGACTGGATAAGCTGCGTGTCCATAACAACGTACTTAACCTTACATGGATATAAAATTATCGTGAATGTTTTGTTTTTTGTTTTTTGTTAATGTAAAATTCACATTGTTTGGACGATTGGATAGTGGTGAGAATGTTGGTGGGGGCGGGGGTTATTCGAGTTTCAGTTTCGACTGTGGGTTTTTTTAAATTTATTATTGATTAGTTGGCTGGTTTCTACTAGGATGGACTTTCGGGTGGGTTTTGTAATATTTATTTATTTATCTTAATTAAGAAAAAATTAAATGGTTTTTTTCAGTACGACAAAAGTGATTGAGAGACAAACCGGAAATGACGTGCCTTGAAGGTTTATTGAGTACTTTAAAAGTAAAACGTTGGTCTTGGCGATAACGTATGAAATAACGAATAAAACAGAATAGTCACAAGCAATTTGTTTTAGCATTTTAATTTTATTTATTATTTTTTATTATTATTATATTCTTCATCATCATAATATCGACATTATTGTTAATATTTGTACCACGCTTTGGTGTCGGTCCCTTTGATAAAATATACAGTATTTATCCATAAACTGCACTTTTGAAACCCCACCTCTTAAGTGCTGAGAAAGCTGTGATTGGTCAACATGTGTTTACGCCTATTCTTAAACAGGAAAAAGAGAACTCAAACAACAAGGTCAAAGAAGTAATACTTTATTTTTAAAAGAAAATGAAAAATAAAAGTAACATTGTTCCATATCCGGAGTGTTTGTTATACAAATGTATTAATCGATGAATGAACGAATGAATGTTTGTGTGTTATACTTTACTTCTATAAAGTTAGGTCATAAATAATATATATATATTTATACCCCACTTCCGGTCTCGTGGTTTCTTTTGTTAAAAGTGTAAGTGTATTCACCGATAACCTACACGTGTCATCTGAAAGTGTAGGCGTATTACAATACACCTACGTACACTTTTGGAGGAAAAGTGTAGGTGCATCACGATACACCTTCCATTTTCATTTAACTACACCTGCATTTAAAACAAAACCAAAAAATACACAAATATTATGAATAATACAATGAACTTTTATTGTCATAACTTGCATTGAAATCCGGAATGTATTTCCATTGTTTCTCTTATATTTGATGAGCACGAGTTCATATTTGGAGAAGCGCACGACTGCGCGACTGTTACTAAGGGACGGTCCATAAATATCGATGTGCTTCACAATCCGAACAATGTTAGGATTGGGTTTGACCCCCCCCCCCCCCCCCCCCCCCCAATCCTAACATAAAAACATTGATATAATGTGTACGAAACATTGACCTTCGATGGACCGATGTTTTACCTGAAAAGCAATCCGAACATGGCTTCAAAACAAAAAATCATTAAATATTATTTCTAGTTCTACATATCATAAAAGTTTTTTTTAGACGATCTAAATATAAAAATGTTCTCTCGAAAAAAGCATTTTAGTACTTAATTCTCCATACTATTCCCATCCCAAGAAATGGGTGTTGGTAAAACGCGGACCGGACCAGAAAGGAACGGGACCAGATACGTATTGTACGTGTGTGTGTATGTGTGTCTCTGTGTGTGTGTGTGTGTGTGTGTGTGTGTGTGTGTGTGTGTGTGTGTGTGTGTGTGTTTGTCTTCTTTTTTAGGGGGGGGGGGTCATGATTTTTTTTTTCATTTTTGTATATAGAGGATAATAAACGAGTTGCCAATTATTATCAAATTTATATTTCTCGTGAAATAATTTTCAGTTGCCACGAGCTTTAGCGAGTGACAAATGAAAATTATTTCACGAGGAACCTAAATTTGATAATAATTGGTACCGAGTTTGTTATTCTATTTTATTACCTCAGCTATTTTTTTCTTTTCTTTAAAAGCCTTTATTTTCGACGCACATGCACGAAGGCCAATCTGTATAGGAACGATGTAAACCACTTTACGCACTGCTCTGAGAATTGCTATAACTTTGTAATTTAATGACGTTCATCGATAATTTTCAAAAACAAAAGTTCTCTTTATTCTGCTATAAAATCTATAAGGAATTGCATTAAAATGACATTTTGTTATAAATTTAACACCAAAAACAGAGAGCCGTACACGCAAACTCTTTAAACTACATGACGTCATTTTGTGTGTTTGCCAAATCGTGTTGACGTCATATTTAGTACCGAAAAGGTCATTGGTTTGTAAGCGTCAAATTGTCCAATAGTATTGTTCGTTAGACCAATGCAGAATATTTCTCACTGAGAAAATATGGAAAATATTTTCCCTGTTATGAGTGACCGCGTGGGTAATAATTTTTATTATATTATATTGTATTGTATTGTATTGTATTGTATTGTATCGTATCGTATCGTATCGTATCGCATCGCATCGCATCGCATCGCAATACTACACTACACTACATTACACTATCCTCCACTACACTAGAATTAGGGGATAATATCACTGTGTCTTCTAACATTTGGCTTCTTCAGTTTTATCACTGCTAGAATCAAATTCGAGTATTTGGCATTGTTCACGATGCTTCCAGGAGTTTAAAACACGTCTAAGCCAAACTTCCTTCTCGCGCCATGCAACGTCATTTAGGGGCGTGGTTCAAGTTAGTTACCTTATAGCCTTCTCAAGATCTGTATTTCAGCACAGAACTACACCTTCCACATCTAATGACTGTCACTCAAGGGGTTTTCTGAACGGGAGGCAACCAGTTGTGTACCTTAACGGCCTTAACGCGGCCACACACTAGGACAATAAATCGGACTTTAACTTTTAGACCTTTGTTCAAACTTTTATGCCGAAATTACTTCTTTTTTTTTATTAATATTATTAAATAGTCCGATCATCTCTTCTTTCTCTTACTTATTCGGTCGAGTAGTCAATTCCTTTTTTCTTTTTGGCTTGTTAACTTTTTTTCTTTCTTTTTTTAATTCTATTAACGTTTTCATTAATTGCTATTTTCCATTGCCATTTTAAACTCTACCCAAACCCTGTTCTGTCACGGGTCCAGTCATTGGCAGTCAGATATTGTCCCCGGGAGAGACGTGCTTGAACTATAATTTTCGTTTTCATCTGGCCAGTAAATCCTTGTAATTTAATTGAATAAATTGTTGCTTCATCTGGCCAGTAAATCCTTGTAATTTAATTGAATAAATTGTTGCTTCATCTGGCCAGTAAATTGCTGATATTTAATTCGAGCTTTAACTAATATCGATGTTGCATATATTATCGTGCTTTAACTAATATCGATGTTGCAGATATTACCGTGCTTTAACTAATATCGATGTTGCATATATTATCGTGCTTTAACTAATATCGGTGTTGCAGGTGTAGGATAGTGAAATATATATGGTGTATTATTTCTTATATCTTGAAGGTCGGGATTTGCCTGCTTCATATGGTGGTGGAAATGCACTATCATTGTTTCATTTACTGCATGTATAGTTCCTCCCTTTCTATAAAAAGAACACAACCAACCACTCTCTAAGGGCTTACATTATTATGTTTGGAAGGCTGGTGCCAGAGGGGACAGCTTTCGTGGTCATGTGACATGACCATATGTGGAAAAGGGCCAAAGTTCCTTGTTCTTGGTGTGGATCTCACACAAGGCA
Source organism: Gigantopelta aegis (assembly GCF_016097555.1). NCBI lineage: Eukaryota > Metazoa > Mollusca > Gastropoda > Neomphalida > Peltospiridae > Gigantopelta > Gigantopelta aegis. The sequence continues at coordinate 19,309,379 of NC_054710.1, read as the reverse complement.
TTCCACTCTGGTCACCGAGCAATCAACACCGAGTTACTTGAGCCATCTTAAGGTAAGCATCGTATTACATTTAGTTACAAGGAAGTATATTTGCTATTTAGGAATCAAGCTATTGATAATTTTTATAAGATTGAATGCATAGTTATAGTATTTTATAAAGTTGGTTTCTCTCCTGAAAGTATATTAACGATTAGTAAGTGATCATTTTATTTCCTGTTAGTACTGTTGCCATAATGCTTAAGAAAGAAAGAACAAAGATGTCATAAGGTTCCATATCATGATGTATCATAATTATCAACATTTTCTTGCACTGTATAGTTTGGGAGCTTTTATTTGACATTAAATATGTTGGTGCCGTTTTATTAAATATGTTAGCTCAGAAGAGATAAACCGCTGCTTTAGCAATTTATATTAACTCTTGGTGAGAGGGAATCTTAAAAAGATCCAATTAATGCCTTATTGCTTTCATTTATTTATCTGTAAAACGCGACTGATAATTGCTTGTTTTTGTTCAGGTTTGGACTCTGGTCGTGTGGGGTAAGTGATACTGGCATCATTACATATTAGTTTGTTCATTCATATTATACTTTTACAGATATGTATATTATAATTTTCATAATTTGTACTTAAATGGTACATATGTGATCAATCATTTTTTATAAACGAATGTCCAAGTAGACAGTACAAAACCTGTATTTAGTGGACACATATTTAGTATGCTTTTAAATAGAGGTGCCCTTTTTAGTAAAAGGCTCATCTCTACTTATTTGAATAATTAATATTAGAATATTGCATACATATGTATTCATTAACGAGGTTAATGGTTTGATTATTGTAAATGTTTATGCTGGGATAAAATATATTAAAGACATTGTTAGTATTGAAAGGAAAGAGCTGAGTTAGTGAGCAAAATATATTTTATCACCAAATGTAAACGATTACTGCAAGGGAACAGTTGGTATTTAGCCTCTCTCTCTCTCTCTCAGTAGGGGATTATGGTGTATCCTAATTAGCACCAACAGCTCTAACTCTAAGAGAACAAAGCACTTGGAATTTTGGGAAATAGTCAGAATGACCTGGGGTCATTCCTTTAGCAGACGACCAGTTTGACACCGATATCTATTAAATCCTCAGCTGCAACATAAACATTGGTCTCAGCTTGAAATTAATTGACTTAAGCTGAATAACCTTTGGTAATGTGTTTGTATTTGTTTGAGAATGGCTTTCTCACTTTGTTTTTATGTGAAGGATATACATGTACACTAGAGAAGAAACGTATACAACTTTACATAATTAGAATAGGAAAACATGTTTATCAGGATAATATTAAAGTAAAAATGCATTTCTAATAATAGAGTGACAGTTCTTATTAAGTGTTTAGAAATAATCTATTTTGTATTGTTAACGTGTTGCATTAGTGCCGGCCAAATTTATATGGGTTGAGGATGATTACAAATGTCTTATTCATGTTACTTCTTCTTGAAGCCATGGTTTAATGATATTGTGGAAGAGTGTTGATATTAATGATTATGTGTATTTGGTTTGATAGATGAAGCTTGGTTACTAATGCTGTTTAATTGATTAGCCTACACTTTTGTTGAAGATGTATTTATATAACTGTTTTCTATTTTGTTAAATATTAGGGCTATACCTGTGGGGTATACACTACTTGTATATTGATTTATAGATCCTGGGGATAAATGATCCTATATGGAAACCCCAGTGTTCTAATTTACTTATAATTAATTAACCCTATTATTAAAGCCCTTCAGATCCTGAACCTCGTCTTTCTTATTTATATTAATACATATTTACTATATTCATATTTGAGGGTAAAGGTAGAGAATCTGCTTTCTCTGTACCATAACGCCATAAATTCCCCCCCCCCCCCCTTACACAGATATTACCGTGCTTTAACTAATATCGATGTTGCCACCGAGGCCGTAACTTTATACAGTCTATGTGTCTGATTCTGGAGTACATGTTATCAGATGTTCACGAAAGTTGAGCATATCCTGCTCTATCGGTGGCATCCGTTATGAGTACTGTCACCACAACTGTCAAGTCCATCAGTGGGTAGGTGTAAGGCCACTACACCCTCTTCTCTCTCACTAACCACAAACCAACTAACAACTGATCCACTGCCCTCGACAGACAACCCATATAGCTGAGGTGTGTGCCCAGGACAGCGTACTTGAACCTTAATTGGATATAAGCACGAAAATAAGCTGAAATGAATGAATGCCCTCAGCTGTTCCTGGACAACATAACTGATGGACGAACGTCTGTACCAGAATGATAAGGTGTTGTTTAAAATCTCCATATAATGAGCATGTCCTATGATATCCTAGAAGTTGTCATATATATATATATATATATATATATATATATATATATATATATATATATATATATATTATATGAGAGAGAGAGAGAGAGAGAGAGAGAGAGAGAGAGAGAGAGAGAGAGAGAGAGAGAGAGAGAGAGAGAGAGAGATCAAAAGCTAATGCAAACAGTATATTGATCGACATAAAGGGAAAATCAATTATTGAAAAGTTGAAGTCATCCCTTTGTCATACAGTTTAGTTTGGATACCAGTGTCACTTTGAATCTCTATGCATAGATCGAGGTGTGAACGGGCAACGGGCAACTCATTTTACGTGCCCCTATCCACTAGGGTTCAGGCACGCCCACTACGGATTTAGCCTCTGACTTCGCCAGTGACTAACTCCGGAGCAGGGGGGGGGGGGGGGGGGGGGTAAGTTTGAGGTGGGCGGAATTTGGAAGAAAGCCATTTAGTAAGGTCAACGCGAGCGTGGACCAAATAGCAGACACTTCGCAAACTTGAAGTACACCGAGTGGGAGCCGTGCTCTGATTGGCTGAATTTCGATTCCTCGGTGAAGCCTGTATTTTACCTAAGTCTACAAAGAGTAACTGCATCCAAAAACATGTCCGGACTCTAAAATTTATCCCAAAATAGTTAAGACTGCTCAGCCAAAAGGTTTTTAAGGTGATTTTGAGCAATTGAACGGGCGCCAAAGTAAAATGCGTTAGACTACTTATAAAAAAATAAACATAAAAATTTTGAACTGCTTCCAAAACGTTTAAAGTCTTAACTAGCCCAATAAAAGAGGTTGGTACCTGTCCTAGGAAAGGTTGGTATCTAGGGGGATCCGATGTAGTCGGTGGTCTCAAGATGCTGGAGGAACTGCCGGTAATCGGAGTCTGCTAAGGTCTTGGTGATTGGACGGTAGTGTGGACCCGCGACGGTTTTGAGGACTCGGTGTAATGTCGGGTTGTCCATCTCCGATAGCAGCAGACCTTGGTTGAATCTTCCGTTCCGGCGGATGGTTACGCATACAGCGCTTTGTCCCTCCCGCATCTTGAGTCGGTGCACAGCGAATTCCCCCTCGTTGCGTCCGTCTGGCAGAGGTTGGTAGGCCTGTTCTTTTGGATGGCTCATCAGTAGACGTGCATCCGTGAGGTTCGTCTTAACCAGCTGTTGATATCGCTGTTGGAGACGGCCGGCCTGCAGTGACCACTGCTCCACTGGTTTTGTCCCCGGCTGCGGCGGTTGAGAGGGGCGACTTGGCCTGGCTGGAGTGGCACTCGGAGGAGTGTTCGCCTTCCTCTTCACAGCAGGTCCTTTCCGGGCCTGCGCCTCAACGGGTGTCGTCGACTGGATCGGCGACACATCCGGAGGCGCTTGAGTAGGTTCGGGTGCAGGTGGCCGATCGAACGGAGTGTCCAGCTCGTTCAGTTCGTCCTCTTCCTGAGGGGCAGAAGCCGAGACAGCCGGGGCCGGAACCTCTTCCATCTTGGTCGTCTTCCTCGGTTGAGTGGCGTTGGGCGGTCTAACAGAAGGAGTCGCCGCCGGCGGTTTAGCCACCGGTTTTGACCACCCCCCCCCCCCCCCCCCCCTGCGCCGCCGCTGGCGCACGTCTCCTCTTCCTCCACCTTCCTTTCTTCTGTATGCGGTCTCCGTACACCAAGGTCACGGTTGCCCGTGACACTGTGTACGAGACGCGATACTCGATCAGGCTTCCATACGTTGCAATTAGTCCCCCCAGGTGGGGGGGGGGGGGGTAATTGCACAGCGCACTCGACAACGTCTGGTTGGATTGGCTGCATATTTGAAACTGGAGGTGTGAACTGATCTAATACCTTCAGATGTGTCTTTTATTTCTAACTCTTGTGGCTAAATCAACGGAAGGTAATTTGCAATCCTGCTGTTATTGAATTATATAAAATCATCCATACAGCAGAAAGTAAGATTAAATTTGTTTAGCCAGTTCTTTTTTGTTTTATTTAACCAGATTAGTGAGATTAGTGAGATCGTATGATTCATAACCACAGAGAAACAAATCGGCGAGTAGTTGAGCACATCATTCGCCCTTCTCAAATTGTCTTAATTAATTAATTAATTGTCTAAATTAGGTTAATCTACATGGGCGTACATACGATTTTGAAAAGGGGGGTTCCAAAATAGATCGCAGAGATATTGGGAATATATTTCTATGTTGAGTAAATATAATAATGTCAGATATATTAAATTATAAAAAAAAGCGATTTCGAACACACACACACACACACACACACACACACCCCACCCCCCATGTATGCCCATGATCTACGAACCTGTAACACTTCTGGATAAAGTTACAACAAAGTGAAACAAGATCCATAACCATTACTTCTCAAGGGTACGTACGCTTTTATAAATATGAGAAATGCATCTGGCTGTATTAAACACACCAGGATGACCTGAAACACGTCGGATGTACGGAAATGAATAATATATACAATAAACTATATTAAAAATGCATTTGGCTGTATTAAACACACCAGGATGACCAGAAACACGTCGGATGTACGCAAATTAATCATCTACACAATAAACTATATTAAAAATGCATTTGGCTGTATTAAACACACCAGGATGACCAGAAACACGTCGGATGTACGCAAATTAATCATCAACACAATAAACTATATTTAAAATGCATTTGGCTGTATTAAACACACCAGGATGACCAGAAACAAGTCGGATGAACAGAAATGAATCATCAACACAATAAACTATATTAAAAATGCATTTGGCGTATTAAACACACCAGGATGACCGAAAACACGTCGGATGTACGGAAATTAATCATCTACACAATAAACTATATTAAAAATGCATTTGGCTGTATTAAACACACCAGGATGACCAGAAACACGTCGGATGTACGCAAATTAATCATCAACACAATAAACTATATTAAAAATGCATTTGGCTGTATTAAACACACCAGGATGACCAGAAACACGTCGGATGTACGCAAATTAATCATCTACACAATAAACTATATTAAAAATGCATTTGGCTGTATTAAACACACCAGGATGACCAGAAACACGTCGGATGTACAGAAATGAATCATCAACACAATAAACTATATTAAAAATGCATTTGGAGTATTAATCACACCAGGATGATCAGAAACACGTCGGATGCACGGAAATGAATCATCTACACAATAAACTATATTAAAAATGTATTTGGCTGTATTAAACACACCAGGATGACCAGAAACACGTCGGATGTACGGAAATTAATCATCTACACAATAAACTATATTAAAAATGCATTTGGCTGTATTAAACACACCAGGATGATCAGAAACACGTCGGATGCACGGAAATTAATCATCTATACAATAAACTATATTAAAAATGCATTTGGCTGTATTAAACACACCAGGATGACCAGAAACACGTCGGATGTACGCAAATTAATCATCAACACAATAAACTATATTAAAAATGCATTTGGCTGTATTAAACACACCAGGATGACCAGAAACACGTCGGATGTACGGAAATGAATCATCTACACAATAAACTATATTAAAAATGCATTTGGCTGTATTAAACACACCAGGATGACCAGAAACACGTCGGATGTACGGAAATGAATCATCTACACAATAAACTATATTAAAAATGCATTTCGCTGTATTAAACACACCAGGATGACCAGAAACAAGTCGGATGTACGGAAATGAATCATCTACACAATAAACTATATTAAAAATGCATTTGGCTGTATTAAACACACCAGGATGACCAGAAACACGTCGGATGTACGGAAATTAATCATCAACACAATAAACTATATTAAAAATGCATTTGGCTGTATTAAACACACCAGGATGACCAGAAACAAGTCGGATGTACGGAAATTAATCATCTACACAATAAACTATATTAAAAATGCATTTGGATGTATTAAACACACCAGGATGACCAGAAACACGTCGGATGTACGCAAATTAATCATCAACACAATAAACTATATTAAAAATGCATTTGGCTGTATTAAACACACCAGGATGACCAGAAACACGTCGGATGTACGGAAATTAATCATCAACACAATAAACTATATTAAAAATGCATTTGGCGTATTAAACACACCAGGATGACCAAAAACACGTCGGATCTACGGAAATTAATTATCTACACAATAAACTATATTAAAAATGCATTTGGCTGTATTAAACACACCAGGATGACCAGAAACACGTCGGATGTACGCAAATTAATCATCAACACAATAAACTATATTAAAAATGCATTTGGCTGTATTAAACACACCAGGATGACAGAAACACGTCGGATGCACGGAAATTAATCATCTACACAATAAACTATATTAAAAATGCATTTGGCTGTATTAAACACACCAGGATGATCAGAAACACGTCGGATGTACGCAAATGAATAATATATACAATAAACTATATTAAAAATGCATTTGGCTGTATTAAACACACCAGGATGACCAGAAACACGTCGGATGTACGGAAATGAATCGTCTACACAATAAACTATATTAAAAATGTATTTGGCTGTATTAAACACACCAGGATGACCAGAAACACGTCGGATGTACGGAAATGAATCATCTACACAATAAACTATATTAAAAATGCATTTGGCTGTATTAAACACACCAGGATGACCAGAAACAAGTCGGATGTACGGAAATTAATCATCTACACAATAAACTATATTAAAAATGCATTTGGCTGTATTAAACACACCAGGATGACCAGAAACACGTCGGATGTACGGAAATTAATCATCAACACAATAAACTATATTAAAAATGCATTTGGCTGTATTAAACACACCAGGATGACCAGAAACAAGTCGGATGTACGGAAATTAATCATCTACACAATAAACTATATTAAAAATGCATTTGGATGTATTAAACACACCAGGATGACCAGAAACACGTCGGATGTACGGAAATTAATCATCAACACAATAAACTATATTAAAAATGCATTTGGCTGTATTAAACACACCAGGATGACCAGAAACACGTCGGATGTACGGAAATTAATCATCAACACAATAAACTATATTAAAAATGCATTTGGCGTATTAAACACACCAGGATGACCAAAAACACGTCGGATCTACGGAAATTAATCATCTACACAATAAACTATATTAAAAATGCATTTGGCTGTATTAAACACACCAGGATGACCAGAAACACGTCGGATGTACGGAAATTAATCATCAACACAATAAACTATATTAAAAATGCATTTGGCTGTATTAAACACACCAGGATGACAGAAACACGTCGGATGTACGGAAATTAATCATCTACACAATAAACTATATTAAAAATGCATTTGGCTGTATTAAACACACCAGGATGATCAGAAACACGTCGGATGTACGCAAATGAATAATATATACAATAAACTATATTAAAAATGCATTTGGCTGTATTAAACACACCAGGATGACCAGAAACACGTCGGATGTACGGAAATGAATCGTCTACACAATAAACTATATTAAAAATGCATTTGGCTGTATTAAACACACCAGGATGATCAGAAACACGTCGGATGTACGCAAATGAATAATATATACAATAAACTATATTAAAAATGCATTTGGCTGTATTAAACACACCAGGATGACCAGAAACACGTCGGATGTACGGAAATGAATCGTCTACACAATAAACTATATTAAAAATGTATTTGGCTGTATTAAACACACCAGGATGACCAGAAACACGTCGGATGTACGGAAATTAATCATCTACACAATAAACTATATCAAAAATGCATTTGGCTGTATTAAACACACCAGGATGACCAGAAACAAGTCGGATGTACGGAAATTAATCATCTACACAATAAACTATATTAAAAATGCATTTGGATGTATTAAACACACCAGGATGACCAGAAACACGTCGGATGTACGCAAATTAATCATCAACACAATAAACTATATTAAAAATGCATTTGGCTGTATTAAACACACCAGGATGACCAGAAACACGTCGGATGTACGGAAATTAATCATCAACACAATAAACTATATTAAAAATGCATTTGGCGTATTAAACACACCAGGATGACCAAAAACACGTCGGATCTACGGAAATTAATCATCTACACAATAAACTATATTAAAAATGCATTTGGCTGTATTAAACACACCAGGATGACCAGAAACACGTCGGATGTACGGAAATTAATCATCAACACAATAAACTATATTAAAAATGCATTTGGCTGTATTAAACACACCAGGATGATCAGAAACACGTCGGATGTACGCAAATGAATAATATATACAATAAACTATATTAAAAATGCATTTGGCTGTATTAAACACACCAGGATGACCAGAAACACGTCGGATGTACGGAAATGAATCGTCTACACAATAAACTATATTAAAAATGCATTTGGCTGTATTAAACACACCAGGATGATCAGAAACACGTCGGATGTACGCAAATGAATAATATATACAATAAACTATATTAAAAATGCATTTGGCTGTATTAAACACACCAGGATGACCAGAAACACGTCGGATGTACGGAAATGAATCGTCTACACAATAAACTATATTAAAAATGTATTTGGCTGTATTAAACACACCAGGATGACCAGAAACACGTCGGATGTACGGAAATGAATCATCTACACAATAAACTATATTAAAAATGCATTTGGCTGTATTAAACACACCAGGATGACCAGAAACAAGTCGGATGTACGGAAATTAATCATCTACACAATAAACTATATTAAAAATGCATTTGGCTGTATTAAACACACCAGGATGACCAGAAACACGTCGGATGTACGGAAATTAATCATCAACACAATAAACTATATTAAAAATGCATTTGGCTGTATTAAACACACCAGGATGACCAGAAACAAGTCGGATGTACGGAAATTAATCATCTACACAATAAACTATATTAAAAATGCATTTGGCGTATTAAACACATCAGGATGACCAAAAACACGTCGGATGTACGGAAATTAATCATCTACACAATAAACTATATTAAAAATGCATTTGGCTGTATTAAACACACCAGGATGACCAGAAACACGTCGGATGTACGGAAATTAATCATCAACACAATAAACTATATTAAAAATGCATTTGGCTGTATTAAACACACCAGGATGACAGAAACACGTCGGATGTACGGAAATTAATCATCTACACAATAAACTATATTAAAAATGCATTTGGCTGTATTAAACACACCAGGATGATCAGAAACACGTCGGATGTACGCAAATGAATAATATATACAATAAACTATATTAAAAATGCATTTGGCTGTATTAAACACACCAGGATGACCAGAAACACGTCGGATGTACGGAAATGAATCGTCTACACAATAAACTATATTAAAAATGTATTTGGCTGTATTAAACACACCAGGATGACCTGAAACACGTCGGATGTACGGAAATGAATCGTCTACACAATAAACTATATTACCAAACACAACTCTTAACAATGACAAACATGCCGTATTGTTTAAAAAGTAAGGCCTGATACCTTAAGGGTGACGGATTGCGTTGTTTGATATCCATGGTCTATATACTGATTGGAAGGCTAGTAGTGGCAACTTTTGTTTCATATGTTACTATTATCTTCTATGGGATGTTATTTGGTGGCGCACACCCTAGACTGTCATTACGTTTCGTCGTTGCTGTTTTGGGATAGATCACTATGTGCGTAGGTGTCTTGTATGGAAATGTATACCGTCGCACCAGTGTTTACCTGTGTGTGCTGCATGTTTGCAAAACTCTTGCCATGTCTATTTTCAACACAAAATTCCGGAGAATGCAATTGACTAGCAATATATTTTTAAAGCTGCAGTCCCTGGAATATTTTTTATTATTTAAGCATTTAGAATAGATGATCCAGTTCTGTTTGATACATGGAAGGTCCACCACCTCGCTATAGTTTCGCAATGATCGCTTATCTACATTATCTAGGTCAACTACAAACGCAATGGCCAGCTTTGTGGGGTTTTTTCATTTAGCGGGACGCCAGTAGAACTGGGACTTTACTTGATTTGCGCAGGCGCTGAGTTTCTCAGGTGATTTTGAACAAATTTAACTGTCCTGACTGAGGGGTCGTCTCATACCTCTATGGATATAAATATGTTTTGGATATATCTTTCCAGGGGTCGGTGGGGGATTTGTCTTGAAATTTTGACAGTGGCCAGCGGTTGGCATACTCCTTACATGTAAGGGGGTGTTAATAATTACGTAACGCTCTAGGTGTAGAGGTAGAGGGTGTTGTGTTTGATTTACGTAACATTTATCAAGACTATATGTTATTTATATTCATTACTTAGACCTAAAAAGGTGGTTTTTGGAAATGCGCGGTCGGTCTAGAATCGATGATAACAATCCCCCTGCCCCCATTTAATGGCCCAGCACGTACTCTAATAAGGAACCGGACAAAAGAATACCGTTCCGAGTACACAATTGCAATGCACCCGGGGGAAGCTGAACAAAATAATATCGGCCTCCCCCACCCAAACCCCCAATACTTGCTGCTGGTAATAACTGGGTACTTGGTGATGCCTTGACCAGAAGCGGTCAGGCCATTTATAAGGGCCCTATGGGCAACCTAGGGAGACACCACAGCATCGTAAAGGTCTAAAATTAACGAGCTACTCTCGATTCACTAATATCAAAACCTATATTAGCTCGGCCATTTACCTTTCGACCGACCGTTCAAAATTGCGCCAAATTCCCTCAGTCAAAATTGCGCACCTTTTCTCTTTGGCATTTAACTGCTCCATTCAAATTCCATAGCACCACCACCACCCCCACCCGCCTGCTACCGATTTGATCGGGCTGCTGGTGCTCCCTTGCACCTGCCAGTGCAGGCGGTCCCTCCTCTCCCCCCCCCCCCCCACCTTTCCTGTCATGGACGGAGGAGCCCCCGGCTCTTGTGCCCACGACAGGCGTGCGCTACAACAGCTTGTTCTGAATGTGCACGTAAAACTCTATGACATGACATGACATAAAAAAAGGCGCATGTGCAGGTATTTCAGCGGGGTTGGGGTAATAGACTGTGTTTCAGTTTTTTTTTATAGCTTGGACAGGTAAAGGTTTTGACCCCCAATACCACCCCCTGCACATGCACCAGTTTCCTCTTAAATCAATATGCTCTAACATTGATGTTAAACAAAATAAACTAACTCTACCCTTTCCAAACGAAAGAATATTTATTTGAATTTGTCGATTTTAACACACGTAAAATTAAGAAATGAAAACGTTCATTGTCTACGTTAGTATATTTTATTTTAAAAATATACACATGATCAGTGTGTTACTAGTATACAAACTAAACTTTGAAAGTTCTACTAACACTTTATAAAATATTAATTCTGAAATAGGAAGGTACGATTGTCAATAATAACCGGTTTTAACGAAAGACTCTAGTACCGTATCCTTAACCGAAAGTTCTTCTTATAGCGCAAGATTTCTCATTTAATTTTTTGAGACGAACCCTAGAGTTTCAAATCCGCAAACGTACGTGTTAAGTGAAACTGACAACAGGCTGTCGTTTGTGCTTTGCCGAGCAATGGCGGCCACAAGCGACGAATTGAGCGTATACTTTTGACGATCACTGTTCATAGCGATTAGTACTATTATTATTATGTGTCTATTCTGTTGATTGATACATTTATCTGGGTTTTAAAGAAGATTTATTTATTTATTTTATATATTACAAACTGGTTAAATCAAAGGCCGTGATATGTGCTACCCTGTATGCGGGGAAGTGCATTTAAAAATCCTTGCTACAGTTGGTTTCCTCCAAGACTGTAATGTGAAAAATTACCTAATGTTTGACATCCAGTGGCCGATGATTAAGAAATCTATGCATTGGCAGATCCGAGGAGGTCACAGGAGACAAGTGACCCCCCCCCCCCCCCCCCCCACACACACACACACACCGGCTTGTTTAAAGTGATCTTTTAAATAACCTTATTTTAATTCATCATCCACAAACTACCAGGAAAACTCTTCTCCGAGCATTTGTATTTCGAAAAGTTTCCGGGCAGCATGTCCCCCCGACACCCCTGCACATCTCACTCAAATTGCATATCCCCCCCCCCGACACCCCTGCACATCTCACTCAAATTGCATGTCCCCCCGACACCCCTGCACATCTCACTCAAATTGCATGCCCCCGACACCCCTGCACATCTCACTCAAATTGCATGTTCCCGACAGCCCTACACATCTCACTCAAATTGCCTTTTGTAACTGAACTTGGAGATCTGCGCTGTGTTGTACAGATTTTAGGGGACGGTGTGATTCCCAGACGAACTGTAGTTGTGTCTTGGCGGATGTGCGGAGTCTAGACAGGACTACGGTTGAGAGTGTGGCGTCACTTGTTGGATTAAAATTAAATTGCGTTGCAATGACATTAAATTGTCTTCACATACAACTTCAGACTGGAGTCTATAGCAAAGTTTATTAGGACACGCATGCCTACTGCTCCTAGTACCTACAAGTCTATACGCTCTCCATTTATCACGTGATGTGTACAGGAATGTCACGATTGCACACAGCGATTAAAGTGACAAACCCTAGTTTTTCATCCATCCCGGTGTTGGTAATACGGCGAAATGCATTTTCCCTAATTCTAAAAACGCATGTACACCTGAGAAATCATTGCTCCAGTTTATTTTAAGTGTATTTCCACATTTCAACGTTACAGACTCTTATTTCGGCCTCGGTGGCGTAGTGGTTAAGCCATCGCACGTCAGGCTGGTGGGTGCTGGGTTAACAACCCAGTAAAGAGTTGAACGGCTCGTTGCCTATACTAGATATAACGCCACTACACTGACTTCACTCTCCTCTCGTATAATACACAATTGTAAACGAGTCTCCCATGGGTTGCCCTGCCACGATCTGAACAGATCAGGCTCTTTTAAGGGTCACTACTGGGACAAGCTAGGGAGACAACCAACAGCAGCCACCAATAGGCTAAGTTCCAATAACGAGCTACTCTCGATATACTAAGTTCAAAATTATAGGTAGCTCCTCAAAGTCGGAGTTAAAAAAGCGTCCCAATTCCTTCATTAAATCTGCGCAATCTCTCTTAATCTTACAGGACTTTCAAAATGCCATAGCACCAAAACTACCCCTCTCCCGCCTAAACCATCCCCTTTCTTGTCCTGGACAGAGGAGCTGGCCAAAGCCGGTACCTATGTCCATGACAGGCGTGCGCTACAACAGCTTGTTCTAAATGTGCACGTAAAACCCTCTGACCTGACCTGGCTTCACGCTCACTAACCACTAACCCACTGTCCTGGACAAACAGCCCAGATAGCTGAGGTGTGTGCCCAGGACAGCGTACTTGAATGTTAATTGAATATAAGTACACTGTCCTGGACAGACAGCCCAGATAGCTGAGGTGTGTGCCCAGGACAGCGTACTTGAATGTTAATTGAATACAAGTACAGCAAAAATAAACCTATAAATGAATAAAAAGGAAGGAAAGGATTGTGTGGTGCTTTAACACATCAGTCTCCACTGCATGTTACATTATGTAAACGGACCTTTACCCTCTACTATTTACCCGCTGACTGATTCGAATTACATTCTGTCCGCCCTAATTAGGATTTGAGGCTTGTTATTTTAACTTCCAACAATTAGGTAAATGTTTTCATTTGACATTTTATTTTCGCTAAACGTTTAAAGCCAACTTGTTTTTATCACAACCAGTGCTACTCATATTTGTTTCACAGACAAGTCACAATCCGTAATGTTATTTCCTAAGCAGGCCGTTAGATCTACTTTTCAATGGCAACCATTGAGTTTGTTTCTGTTTTTATATTCCTCCCTTATGGTGGCGGGAATCCGGCCGTGCAGTCCAGGATGCGCAAAGATAATGCACGATGGATTTGGGAAACTAGAGAATCTTATACGTGAATTAGCTGAAAAGACGACATTGCTGGGGAAAATTACCAACAACACAGGTGAGTGAGTGAAAGTCATAGGCCTAATCAAAACTGTACCCCGTCTACACGCCCGTGAAAAACAAGGGCGGAACCACGAAGTATTTTAATTACAAGAATACTTGAGTAAGTGGGCAGGACGTAGCCCAGTGGTAAAGCGCTCACTTGATGCGTGTTCGGTCTGAGATCGATCCCCGTCGGTGGACCCATTGGGCTATTTCTCGTTCCGGCCAATGTACCATGACTGGTATATCAAATGTTATGGTGTGTGCTATCCTGTCTGTGGGATGGTGCATATGAAATATCCCTTGCTACTAATGGAAAGATGTAGCGGGTTTCCCCTCTGAGACTATATGACAAAATGACCACATGTTTGAAATCTTACAGCCGGTGATTAATAAGCCAATGTGCTCTAGTGGTGTCGTTAAACAAAACAAACTTACCTTGGGCAAGGCTTTTTGACTGGTAGGCATATTCAGCGATATTTAGTGCACATTATTGCTTAATATCAACACGTATATTGGTATATTTAATAATACAAATGTGACCGCTATGGTTATGACCCGGGAAGTAGATAAACTTGTATAAATGGTTCCAGGATGAATTCTACACAGTGACCGGCCTCGGTGGCGTCGTGGTAGGCCATCGGTCTACAGGCTGGTAGGTACTGGGTTCGGATCCCAGTCGAGGAATGGAATTTTCAATCCAGGTACCGACTCCAAACCCTGAGTGAGTGCTCCGCAAGGCTCAATGGGTAGGTGTAAACCACTTGCACCGATCAGTGATCCATAACTGGTTCAACAAAGGCCATGGTTTGTGCTATATTGCCTGTGGGAAGCGCAAATAAAAGATCCCTTGCTGCTAATCGGAAGAGTAGCCCATGTAGTGGCGACAGCGGGTTTCCTCTCAAAATCTGTGTGGTCCTTAACCATATGTCTGACGCCATATAACCGTAAATAAAATGTGTTGAGTGCGTCGTTAAATAAAACTTTTCTTTCTTTCTACACAGTGGGACAAATAGGTATTTACCCATTACGAATATCTACGAATATCTACTTCCCGGCACTAAAAAAAAAATAAAAAAAATAAAGTAGTGTCGGAAACAGAATAAAAATGATTTTCGTCAATTATTTCTTTCATATTAAACCGACAAGTAAATATTTTGTAAATATCTATTTAATGATACCAGTAAACAGGAGATTTGTGACCTTTATTATAACAGTGGTAAATCGCTCGCTCGATGCGCGGTGGGTCTGGCATCGATCCCTGTCAGTGGGCCCATTGGGCTATTTCTCGTTCCAGCCAGTGCACCACGACTGGTATATCAAATGTTAAAGCAAAATTTAACAAAAACATGATTTGCAATAGCTGTCATTATGCAACTTTGAGATAGCACCTTTTATACCGGTGTCACATGTAATTTGAACTCCCCTGGATTTGCACTCCCCAGTCAACATTATATGTATAATATGCACTCCCTCTGAATAATGTGCACTCTCCCATTACACGTAGGGTATAATATTATTTTAAGCACTCACATAATTACACATGTATATACTTTTAGTGTTTTTGACGTTTGTATAGCCAGTGCACTTTGAAAAAGTTGGTTAAATCTCAGTGGCGAATCTAAACGAGGGTGTTGGGTATATAAATCAGGGGCGGACCCAAAGAGGCTAAAACTCTTCTGGATCTGCCCTTGCAAATTTGCAGAATAAAACTAATAACTCATCATATGTGGTGATCGGATGGATCCCAGAATCTCTTCACCCATCACTGGCTTCTCTTACTTTAATTATTTTGTGATTATACAATATGAACCTGTTTAAGACCATCAGACCCACCCCACCTCAGTTAAGTGCCACCTTGTATGCTTAAAGGTCCGACATGAACAACCATTGTTTGTTTAACGACAATTCAGTTCAATTCAATTCAGTTCAATTCAATTTATTGCAAATTACCAACATCTATAACAACAACAACAATTAATAATAATAATAACAATATTAATGTACATGCCAGACGGAGAAACAAAGTTTCTATTGTATATATACTGACACACAATGAAAACGCAAAAACAACTTTTCATTGCAAATAAGGACAAACTATTAATGAATTGATGGATAATGTAGATACATTCACATGGAAACATGGCCAGTTATCATCAGTAATCGAGTTGCATTTGTAATCGAAAAGTTCAACCCCCCCCCCCCCCCCCCCCCCCCCCATATCAAGGTCAGTATTTGGCGTGTCCACCATTGGCCCGTGAGCATGCGTGAAGACGACGGGGAAAGGATTGGCACAAACATCTCAAATAAGCCACAGGAATGTTCCTCCACTCCTGCAACGCCTGTGCAAGCTCAGTGACGTTACGCGGTGGTGGCTGGCGGTGACGTACACGACGTCCTAACTCATCCCACATGTGTTCAATTGAGTTCAAATCCGGGGAAACGGCGGTCCAGTTCATAACGGTGATACCGGCTTGTTGCAGGAATGCCTGGGTAAGTCTTGCAGTTTGTGGACGGACATTGTCTTTTTAAAACAGAAGGGGACCTCCTGGTCTTCGGTGACGACGCAAAAGTGGCTGGAGAACTGGTCTTAGAATGACGTCAACATAACGCAGGGCTGTAAGGGCATCATGGACAATGATGAGATCACTCCTGAAATCATAGCTGATTGCCCCCCATACCATCAGACAACCGCCGCCAAACCGATCACGTTCCCTCACACATCCGTCAGCGTACCGTTCATGGAGTCTCCTGTACACACGTGCTCTTCCATCGTGAAAGGAGACAGAGAAACGCGACTCATCTGAGAAAACAATGCTCCGGTAAAAGGCTGGTGGATGATTACCATTCTGGAGAGCAAACTAGTCTCGCAGCACGATGTCGCGGTGTCATGAGTCCAGCCGTTCTGAGTCGACGGATGACCGTCATCGGATGGCTATGCCTTCCATGACGTCCTATCGTGTTGCTTACTGTCATCGTCGCAGTTCTGAACCGGTCACGTAGGTGGTGTCGTCGAAACTGCCTATCTTGGCGTGGTGTCGTAACGGGACGTTGACCAGGTCGAGGTCGATCACAGACACTCCCGGTCTGTTGATGACGTTCAACAAGTCGTCCAATAGTTGATGGTCCTAGCAACTTGGCTTTGCAAAGTCCCCCTTGAACCATGCCCAACGCTCGCTCCCTTTGTTCTTCTCCGAGTCGTGGCATTCTTAATGTGACGAGGAATATGACACCGTCACGTGACTTCTATGTGTCCACACACTGGCATTTCACGTGCATTTCATGCAACATGATTGAGCATGTAGTGAACGCATTTCACACCATTTTGTGTGTTTCTGCTATTATATGTGTAACAAGAACAAAACCAGGATTAAAACCCAGACAAAAGTACCAATCAATGGCTTCCTCTCATAAATTGTTATTTTAAGTCCAATAAATATATTTGTCATTAATCACAACAAAATATTGAAAAAAATCTGTTTTGCGTTTTCATTGTGTGTCAGTATATTTCTAGACATAAAGTATATTATAAAAACAAATGGTTAAAGTACTGGGAAATAATTAAATTAAATTACTGCCCCACTGATAGCTGGAACAAAAAATTCTCAGCGTATGTCAATGTCTTACCGTATATCGCGTTTGCATACACTGCGGTTGTCAGCATATACCAGTGTCCAGCCGTATATCGCGTTTGGATACACTGCGGTTATCAGCGTATACCAGTGTATACACAGTCGTATATCGCGTTTGGATACACTGCGGTTGTGAGCGTATATACCAGTGTACGGCCGTATATCGCGTTTGAATACACAGCGGAGGTCAGCGTATACCAGTGTGTGACCGTATATCGCGTTTGGATCCACTGCGTTTGTCAGCGTATGCCAGTGTGTGGCCGTATATCGCATTTGGATACACTGCGGTTGTCAGCATATGCCACTGTGTGACCGTATCCCTTTGGATCCACTGCTATTGTCAGCATATACCAGTGTGTAGCCGTATATCGCGTTTGGATACACTGCGGTTGTCAGCGTATGCCAGTGTGTGGCCGTATATCGCGTTTGGATACACTGCGGTGGTCAGCGTATACCAGTGTGTGGCCGTATATCGCGTTTGGATACACTGCGGCTGTCAGCGTATACCAGTGTACGTCTGTATATCGCATTTGGATACACTGCGGTTGTCAGCGTATATACCAGTGTACGGCCATATATATCGGGTTTGGATACACTGCGGTTGTCAGCGTATACCAGTGTGTAGCCGTATATTGCATTTGGATACACTGCGGTTGTCAGCGTATACCAGTGTACGTCCGTATGTCGCATTTGGATACACTGCGGAGGTCAGCATATATACTGGTGTACGGCCGTATATCGGGTTTGGATACACTGCGGTTGTCAGCGTATACCAGTGTGAGCCGTATATCGCGTTTGGATATACTCCGGTTGTCAGCGTATGCCAGTGTGTGGTCGTATATCACGTTTGGATACACTGCGGTGGTCGGCGTATACCAGTGTGTGGCAATATATCGCGTTTGGATACACTGCGGTTGTCAGCGTATACCAGTGTACGTCCGTATATCGCATTTGGATACACTGCGGTTGTCAGCGTATACCAGTGTACGTCCGTATGTCGCATTTGGATACACTGCGGAGGTCAGCATATATACTGGTGTACGGCCGTATATCGGGTTTGGATGCACTGCGGTTGTCAGCGTATACCAGTGTGTAGCCGTATATCGCGTTTGGATATACTCCGGTTGTCAGTGTATGCCAGTGTGTCGTCGTATATCACGTTTGGATACACTGCGGTGGTCAGCATATACCAGTGTGTGGCCGTATATCGCGTTTGGATACACTGCGGTGGTCAGCGAATACCAGTGTGTGGCCGTATATCGCGTTTGGATACACTGCGGTTGTCAGCGTATAACTGTGTGTGGCCATATATCGCGTTAGGATACACTAGCTGAAGTTGTCAGCGTATACCAGTGTGTGGCCATATATCACATTTCGATACACTGCGGTTGTCAGCATATACCAGTGTGTGGCCGTATATCGCGTTTAGATACACTGCGGTTGTCAGCGTATACCAGTGTGTGGCCGTATATCGCGTTTGGATAAACTGCGGTTGTCAGCGTATACCAGTGTCCGGACGTATATCGCGTTTGGATACACTGCAGTTGTCAGCGTATACCAGTGTCTGGCCATATATATCGCGTTTGGATACACTGCGGTTCTCAGCATATGCCAGTGTGTGACCGTATATCGCGTTTGGATACCCTGCGGTTGTCGACCAGCGAATACCAGTGTCTGGCCGTATATCGCATTTGGATACACTGCGGTTGTCGGCATATGCCAGTCTGTGACCGTATATCCCGTTTGAATACACTGCGGTAGTCAGCGTATACCAGTGTACATGTGGCCGTATATTTCGTTTGGATACACTGCGGTTGTCAGCGTATACCAGTGTGTGGCCGTATATCGCGTTTGAATACACTGCGGTAGTCAGCGTATACCAGTGTACATGTGGCTGTATATTGCGTTTGGATACACTGCTTTTATGGTCTTTGGCTAATGATATTATCTCTGATGCTCAATTCGGATTCCAGCCAAGAAGAGGAACCGTTGATGCCATATTCTCATTACATGCTATTATTACAAAAACTTTGTCTTCGAAAAAGAGATAATATTGTGCATTTGTTGATTTTAAAAAGGCTTTTGACTCTATTGATCGTCAAAAATTACTTCATAAACTTATTAATGCTGGTGTCAAAGGAAAACTGTTAACTGTTATTTATTCACTGTATCTCAATATGCGCAGTTGTATAAACATTAATGGTTATATATCGGATTATTTTGCCAACAATTTGGGTTTAATGCAAAGCGAAGTGCTATCACCTATTTTATTTTATTTGTTTATTAATGATTTTGATGTGACCTTTATTTTCAAAGGGTTGTATAACATATGAATGTAAAGATATTACTCTATTTTTATTGTTGTATGCAGATGACTTGGTGATATTTTCTGAGTCGGTTGATGGTTTCCAGCAAATGTTGGACTGACTATATGAATATTCAAACCAATGGGGTAAAGAAGTTAACTTAGAAAAGTCAAAAGTAATGATTTTTAGAAAAGCTGGAAAAATTCAAGATGGGGAAAAGTGGTTTTATAACCATAACGTTTTAGAAACAGTTGATAAATTTGCCTATTTGAGTTTCATTTTATATTACAATAACAAATTCAGTTGCTGAAAAACATCTAGCAGATCAAGGAAGAAAAGCAACGTTTGCATTGGGTTCCAATACAAAATCTTTATACTTAAATATTGAAACTTTGATATCATTGTTTGACTGTTATATCACTACTATTATCTGTTATGAAGTTTGGGGTTTTCACAAAGGGAACGCAACAGAAAAGCTTCACCTCGATTTTTTAAAAACATTACTAGGTGTAAAACGATCCACTAATGATTCCCTGATATATGCTGAACTGGGTCGTGTACCATTACGAGTCAATAGAATATTCAGTATGATAAAGTATTGGTACAAAATTTTAAATACTGATAATTGCATTATTAAAAATTGTCATTTATATCTATATGATTGTGTTGAGGTTCAAAATGAAACAAATTGGGCTTATTATGTCAAATATGAAGTGACTAGGTTAGGTTTTGGAGAGTTATGGCTAAATCAACATATTGATTCTAAACACTTACCTGTCATTAAGCAAAGACTGCTAGATCAAGCACAACAGGTAATTAGAGGTCAGATCCATGACTCTCCAAAATATTTTTATTACAGATATTTCATTGATGGTAACACATATGGTTTGCAATACTACCTTAGTAAATACCTTCCTGTACATTTTAGAAAACATATTACTAAATACCGCCTATCAGCCCATAGTCTAGCCATTGAAACTGGCAAATATCACAATATTGATAAATCAGAAAGAAAATGTTTTAAATGTGCTGATGAAATTGAAAATGAATATCATTTTATATTGGTTTGTCCATTATATAACAATTTAAGAATTTCACTTATTAAGCCATATTATTGGAAAAAGCCTTCTGTCTTTAAATTTATTCAGCTGCTTACTGTACATAATATTAAGCAAATGCGCAATTTAGGTAAATATTTATATCTTGCTGCAAATTTGAGAAACAGCTGTATTTAATAGGTTTTTTTATGCACTCTCCACAGCTCGTATAATATAATTATATCAATTTATGTACCGATGAGCTTTTAGCTCAAAGTCAATAAAGAAATTGAAAAAAAAATGCAATTCCACACAGACAGGACAGCACATACCACGACCTTTTCTATACAAATCAGCGGACACCGGTTGGGACGGTAAGAAAACAATGAGAGAATGTGTCCACTAAAGGGATTCGAACATTCGACCCAAGCACCTGAGGCGACCTACTGAGCACGATCTCGTCGCTATAAGCAGTGCAGGGCTGGAGAACAATTGGACTAGAATGTATTTACTCTTAAATGTAAAGTCTGTTTTGTTTAACGACACCACTAGAACACATTGATTTATTAATCATCGGCTAATGGATGTCAAACATTTGGCAATTTTTACATATAGTTTTGACAGGAAACCTGTCACATTTCTCCATTAGTAGCAAGGGATCTTTTATATGAATCATCGCAGACAGGATAGCACATATCACAGCCTTTGGGGAAAATACATATAAAAAGTCCCTGATGCTAATTGAAAAATGTAGCGGCTTTCTTCTAAGACTACGTGTCAAATTTTACCAAATGTTTGACATCCAATAATTAAAGGTGTCGTTAAACAAAACAAAACGACAAACCATCACGTGATTAGTCTTAAACACTACACAGAACAAACATCACGTGATTAGTCGTAAACACTACACAGAACAACCATCACGTGATTAGTCGTAAACACTACACAGAACAAACATCACGTGATTAGTCGTAAACACTACACAGAACAAACATCACGTGATTAGTCGTAAACACTACAGAACAAACATCACGTGATTAGTCGTAAACACTACACAGAACAAAGATCACGTGAATCTGCCCCCTGAATGTTCAGGACAAGTGTTAGGAACGTTAATTTTCATTTCAACACATTTCGTGCCAGGACAATGCGTAAGTTGTTAGTGAGAGAGAAGACGGTGTAGTGGTTTTACATCTACCCACTGAGTCGTTAAACTCGCTCTGGGTTAGAGCCGGTACTGAGCTGCGAACCCAATACCTTCCAGTCTTATGCCCGAGGCCGGTAGGAGTAGGAACGTTGGCGCGACCGCCCTTTAAATACCTGCACATTTTTGGTGAGCGGTATTTGGCCGTGGGTTCGCTGTCTCTGGAGGTATATCTGTAAGCGTCAGGTCTGTCGATCACTCCGGACACAAGTCAAACATTGGAAACTAGGTGGCCAAGTCAGTCAGTGATAAGCATACATCCTGTATCCTTGTGAATCACGAACATAATGTGGTTAGTCTCATGGGAAACGCGCTGCATTTTGTGCATTAGTAGCAAGGGATCGTTTGTATTCACTTTCCCACAGACAGGACAGAACATACCACAGTCTTTGATATAACAGAAGTGAGGTATTGGTTGTAACGGGAGAAAACGTACATGTAAGTGCATAATAATTATATGCATGTATATAGTTCTTGTCTATTTCAGATAATTCTTTACCACGTGACTGCTATGATGTCAAGAAACAGGGCAACAATGTTGATGGTGTCTACAAGATTTTACCGTTAGGTTCTGCCGAACCGTTCAACGTGTACTGTGAACTCAAAGACGAAGACTCTGGTTGGCTCGTATGTATGACGTCTCCACACTCCAGAATTGTACATATTTTCTTTAAAGAGTTTTCTACTATTGTACCATGTTTCTAACCAACAGTTTTTTCACAACTAAAATTACAAATCCAGTATGTTTTTGATCGTAAACTTATGCGTCACAGAGCACTCAGTTTCGATCATGCTTATGTCATTGGATAGTATAGTATTGGCAATTGGGTTATCACCTAGGAGATGTTTCTAACTAATATGTTTTTAACCACTAAAATTACATATTTAAATATATTTTGTTTAAAATATCTGTATATCCAATGTGTTTTTGATCGTAAACTTATGCATCACAGAGCAGTGAGTTTCGATGGTGTTTATTTCATTGGATGGTATTGTACCGGTGATCGGGACATCACCTTGCAGAATGTGTTTGTTGCTGCCATGTGGTATCACAAATAACTTACAGAAACTTATGGTTTACATTTCCAGGTTTTTCAGAGAAGGACTGACGGGTCTAGAAACTTCTACCGTTCCTGGCCAGAATATCAAAAAGGGTTTGGCTGCCCAACCAACGAATTTTGGCTGGGTAAGTAAAATTACACCGCAGCGGTAATATTACATTTTATATTATCTTTTAATCGTTTTCCCTCTAAAAAAACATGATTCCAGCAGAATGTCGATGACCCCCATTATTAACAACATTTGCCTCTTGTACCGGTAATCAATTTGGGACGGAATGCAGCTCAGTAGTAGAGCTTTCACATGATGTGCTATGTAACGCCGCATATAGCGCGCGCCGCATATAGCACAACTGTGGGCGTTATGCGTACGCATATAGCACACATTAAGATATAGCTGTACGCTATATGCGGCGTTACAATGCTATGGGTTTTTCCCGTTCCAACCAGTGCATCTTGACTGATACACAAAGACACTGGCATCTAGAGTTCTGTCCATGGAAAAGTGCTAATAAAATATTTCTCCCCTTCTCTCTCACCCTACCCACCCATCTCTCTCCCTCCTCCCTCCCCATTTCTCTCCCTCATTCTTCCCCACCCACCTCTCTCTCTCTCTCTCTCTCTCTCTCTCTCTCTCTCTCTCTCTCTCTCTCTCTCTCTCTCTCTCTCCCCACCCATCTCTCTCTCTCTGTCTTTCTCTCTCTCTCAGTCCCCCTCCCTTTCTCCGTCTCCTCTGTCCCTTCCTCTCTATCTGGCCCCCTCCCTCTCTTTCTGCCCATACCCCTCACTCTCCACTCTCTCTCCCCCTCTTTCTTTCTCTCTCTATCTCACTACATCTAGGCTAAGCTCTCTCACTGGTTTAAGTATTGAAATAAGCGTATAATAGACACCAAAATAAGTTGTTGAGGTGTCATTACACACAGCCATTCCTTCCCTGTGCTAGGCAACGAACACCTGCACGTGTTGACAAACCAGAGGAGATACGAGCTGCGTGTTGATCTTGAAGACTTCCAGGGCATGTCTAGTCACGCCCTCTATAACAACTTCTCCGTGGAACCAGCCACAGATTTCTACACACTTCATCTCGTGTGGTCTAAAGGGACCGCGGGTAAATACAACTACACATTGTTACACATTCATTTACATTCATTTCAACTTCAACTTATTTTCGTGCTTATATCCAATTACGGTTTAAGCACGCAGTCCTAGGCACATACCTCAGCTATCCAGGACAGTGAGTTAGTTGTTAGTGGTTAGTGAGAGAGAAGTGGATGTATTGGTCTTACACTTACCTACTGAGTCGTTAAAACTCGCTCTGGGTGGGAGCCGGTACTGGGCTGCGAACGCTGTACCTACCAGCCTTATTTATGTTCGATGGCTTAACCACGACACCACCGAGGCCGGTCTTCATTTATAAAAATTATTTAAAAAAATAAACGGGAATTATTCTCCGACAACATACAAACAAATTGTTAATCTGCCTAGGTCCTCAAGGTAGTAGGGAAGTAAATGGTACACCATATTAACATAGATAGATAAATAATAGAAAAAGATAATTTTCCCATGTTAATCACATATATAGTGATGAATGCCAGTCCTTGCTTTGTGTAGCAAGATTATCTGAACTAGGTGATGTCAACCTAACTTTGGAAACAATCTTTTATTTTTGGAGCCCCCCCCCCCCCCCCCCCCCCCCCCCCCCCCCCCCCCCTGATTTGCCGTTTCACGGCTGCTAGGAGGTCACTTCACCCCGGCCATGTATTGATACTCGGTATGCACAAATAACTTATGGAAAGTGAGATCTCATTCAACACAATTGTGGACTATATAGGCAGGTGCAATTCCTGTTAAAGATCTAATTTCTTACCTATTTTCAAACTCATAAATTATTTCACTCAAACATGGGGTGCATTTTAAAGGCAAAATCTTCGTAACACGACGCTGATTGGTCAGTTTACTTCTCTGCTACTTCCAGTGGTGCTTCTGGAGTAAATATAACAAATTAATTAAATATACCCATTATTTAGAAGCTTTAAAACTACGGGCCATTAAACAAAACAAATATTCCATTCCTTTTCTTATCTTTGTAAAAAATGTACATAATAATATGCAAATAACCGATTTATTCTACAAACCGATATGCAATTACTTAGTATGTGGATTTGACTGTGTTGCATTTGTTTTCTTGTCTTTGTTTCATCAGGCGACTACTTTGCGCAGCTCTTAACACTGCGTTGATTTTATACTGATGTTGATAATCAAATTCATTATTTATTTCACAATTTAGCCATGTACATTTCTGGCGTGCTATTAAACATTCATTCATAGCCTGAGTACTCGGCCCGTAAGAGAGCAGGACGGACAATTGGACAGTTACGACGCTACAGGAAGCATATGCGTACGGGCTCCCATTTTGTTGGCTGGGTTTTGCCCGAATTAAACGAAAATGTCCAAATCGGGATTACAACATTTATTCATATTAGCATTACTACCACATAGCTATATAGGGGTGCAAACTAATCGCTACGCATTTTACATGGATTGCAACTAATTTTGCTGGTAGAATGATGGAAATGCATGTTAAAAAGGTCTCAGGTTAGCATATTTTGCCCGAATGTTTCTATCGTTTTTGCCCGAATCTGAGGATCTACTCCTGCACTAGGTATGCTAGGGGGCATATGCCCCCTCTCACGCCCTGCCCTTGAAATATTTGTATTTGTTTTATTTGTTTAATTTTTTGGTTGTTCCCCAGCTAATTTTGACAGTGTCAGGGTTGAGGTGCCCTGGTTAATCGCCATACAAAACATTAATTACAATATAAGTTAAATACTTGAAGTGCATGACTTTAGTATGGTAAGAAAAATGCTAATAATAGTAGTAGTAGTAATAATACTAATAATGTAGATGATCATAAACGGCATAATACTACAACGGTCAAGTAAAACAAAAGTTTGATTCCTACTACATGTCCCTCATCCCCCCTCCTACCAAAAAAAATAGGCTTGTACGTAGGAAGGAAAAACTTCTTTTTGTTAAATATTTTTCCCCCCATTTTTGAGCTAATACGGTTTTTGATGAATAATATTCCAGATTATTATTTTTAGACTTGTTTCTTTGTGTTAAAATGCATACTCTAAGCAGAATTATTAATAATTTTCTAGACTAAAAATGTCCAAATTTTGTTCAACCACAATCTGTAATTTAAACACCACCCAAATCTAATACTATACTTTAATAATATTAACTATGATGACACTAAAAAACCCCATTATAATTTGTTCATTGGAAAAAACCAAACAAAAAGAGTTTAATATCAAATCTAACAAAGGCAGGGCTTGAAATAAGGAAATAAAATATTATCCTTTTTTAAATAGCAAGGCAAAAGACGTATGTCTTGCTAAACAATAAAATATGATCCTTTTTTAAATAGCAGGCTAAAAGACGTATGTCTTGCTAAACAATAAAATATGATCCTTTTTTAAATAGCAGGCTAAAAGACGTATGTCTTGCTAAACAATAAAATATGGCCTGCTAGAAATAGGAAAGTTAGGACTTCTAAGATACCAGATGTTGGTTGTTTGTTTGTGTTTTGTTTGGGGGGGGGGGGGGGGGGGGGGGGGGGTATCATTAACTACGCATGATCAACGTGTAGAAATGTTGAAAGAAATATTGGCTTTGGCTGGACTGTCCAATTGTCTTGGTGCCCCCAAACATTTCCTCAAATCCAAGGCCAAAATCACCTTGCCCTGAATTGTATTTTTTAAATGCTACCACTACAAGTTAAGAGTTGCAAAACTTTTTTCTTCTTGTTTATAACTGTAAATTTGACCACATCGTCCCCAATTTCACCCATGGCTACGCCAGCGGCGGTGTCACAACTAATAAAAGTGAGTTGTCTAACTTATTACGTTCAACTTCCCATTAAATCATATTATACAATTGGTAAAACTCACAAATTATCACACACAATGTTCCAAACAGAACAGTAGCAAAATAACACTATATTGCCTGGCAAATGCGTCTCTAGGAATCTATATTTCAAAATGTTCCTGAAGGGACATAAGCGTACGTTCTGGAGCAAAACCTCAAATTCGGGCCAAACTGTATTTCCATCATTCTACCCTCAAAATTAGTAACTGTTGTAATCTATGTAAAAATGTGTAGTGATTCCTTTGCAACCCTATAATAGCTGTGTTATAGTAATGCTAATATGAATAAATGTTGTTATCCAGATTCGGGCATTTTCGTTTAATTCGGTCAAAAGCCCGTTTGAAAAGGACAGATTGTGCGCTTTTGATACACGTGTACTTCCAGGCCCGTACGCAGAAATTTATGGGGGGGGGGGGGGGTAATCGACGGTCACCCTGCGTACGCGCCTGACTTCTCTGTGGGTAATGAGATCGTGGTAACTCTCCAAACATCGGTCAGAGTAGGCCTACTCGGGCTAATCCATTCACCGTTTCAGGCGACAGTCTGAGTAAACACAACGCGATGGGCTTCTCCACTCGAGATCTGGACGTCGACCGGAAAAGCGGGAGTTGTGCACAGACATACTCTGGGGGGTGGTGGTTCTCCGACTGCCTCGACTCCAACCTGAACGGCCTCTACCAAACGGGGTGGCAGCCCGCCGCTAACGGGATCAGCTGGCGGACGTGGCGGGGATACTACTCATCGCTAAGATCCACAAAGATGAAGATAAGACCAATGGCAGACGCCCTGCCGTAAACCTGAGACACTCTGCTTGTATGGGGACCATCAACAATTATATAATGCGAAATTCTGCTTTTCTTTCTTTTTTGTTCTTATTATTATCTTTCTTTGTAGTTTTTGTTTTGTTTTGTTTGTTGCGGGTTTTTTGTTTGTTCGTTTGGTTTTTCTTTGTTTTTGGCTTTTTTACTTCTGTTGTTTTTCTTTGTTTTCCAACATACCTAGAAGTTCTAATGTTATAAGTGGATCATTTATTGCTATTTCAAAATAGTTTGTGAAAGAAACATTGCCATAATTAATTTCCTGAAATTTCAAAATTTCCAGAAACTTGTTGAAATTGTGTAGATATGGACAAACACTGCTAATAAAGTTAATTAAATACCAAACAATGAATTTGTTCTACTATGGCAAATAGTTGTAAATATTAATCGACAACATGACATGTTACGATATATACTCTTTAAAAAAAAGTAGGGGAATTCTAATAAGAATTTACAATTGCCAAAATTGTAAAGTATATTAGCTGTGGGGAATGGTTATATGATAGGTTTGTTAACAACACAAGTGCACATTGATTTATTAATCATCAGCCTGTTGGATGTCAAACATTTGGTAATATTGGCATAGTGTCTTAGAGGGGAAGGAAACACGCTACATTTCTCCATTAGTAGCTAAGGATCTTTTATATGCAGCATGCACTATCCCAGACAGGACAGCACATACCAAGGCCTTTGATATACCAGTTATGAAACATATGCTTGGTACACTGATTCCTTTTCCGTCTCAAATGCCTTGGTATGTGCTGCCTTGTCTATGGGAAAAGTAGATAGAAAAGATCCTTTGCTACTAATTGGAAAATGTAGAGGGTTTCTTCTGCAGACTACATTAAGAGAATTATAAAATATTCAACATCCAACTGGCGACGATTACTTCAAATACACTTTCTTTTCTTCACTTTTATTTTATACCAGTGAACCAAGAGAAATGTTAATTTATATTTGTGTAATATGCAGGACAAACACATTCGTTGTAAATTAAGTTTTTGAGAAGATTTCCAATTACGGTTCAAGAAGGCTGACCTGGGCACACACATTGGCCAACTTCTCTTATTTACAAGGTTAGTGAGCGAGAACTTAGTGTAGTGACCTCAAACTTTCCCACTGAGCCGTTAAAACTCACTCTATGGGAGTCAGTACAAGGACACAAACTCAGAACCCACCAACCTCAAGTCTGATGACTTAACCATTAAAATTCAAAGGTCATGACATGTGCTATCCTGTCTGTGGGATGGTACATATTAAAAAATCCCTTGCTACTAATGGAAAAATGTAGCTGGGTTCCCCTCTAAGACTATATGTCGAAATTACCAAATGTTTGACATCCAATAGCCAATGATTTATAAAGGTGCTCTAGTGGTAATTTTGACATACATACTTCTTAAGAGTTTCCTGTTACACAACTTAACCACTAACACCAATAAGGTGATTGTTACTTAATGTATGTTAACTGGGAAGGTAGGCAACCCTGTGGTAAAATATTCACCTGATGCACTGTCCGATCTAGGATCAATCCTCATCAGAGGGCCCATTGGACTATTTCTCATTCCAACCAGTGTCCGTGTGTGCATGTGTGTGACTGTGATTTTTTAGTTTTTTGTCAGATTATTAATTTTCAAATGAACCAACATGAATTAACTACCCAGTTTTATTAGTTTTGTTTTTTAATAGAACAAAATTTCTTGTCATCACGAGTTCATTTCTCACATCAATTTCACGTGAAAATCAACACAGAATATAACAAATGAAACATACACATGAAACAGACACTGAAGGGCATGTCTACCCACACTCATGCACACACACAACTAACAATTTCTAGTCACTAAAATAGCATTCTTCATCCAAAGGTTCATATATACAGACAAACCTGCTAGAGCGGCCACCTTTGTGATGCAGCCATCTCTATAATGCAGCTACCTGCATACTACATCATTTTTATATTAAGATGGCACTGGTCTTATACAACCATTGTACCACTTCCCAAATTAACAGTATAAACTGACCTAGATTATGATTCAGTCATTCAGACACGTGGAGCTAAATTTATGAAGCCTGTTTTTGTTAACCGCAAGTGATCAATCATTGTAAACAAGTAAAAAGCAGGCTTCAGAGGAAACCCACTACATTATTCCATTAGTAACAAAGGATCTTTTATATGCACTTTCCCACAGACAGGACAGCACATCCCATGGCCTGATATACCAGTTGAGGGTTGGGATGCAGAAAACCTCATTGATCCAACAACGAGAGAAGCTCAAACAAGTGTTCTACCAACTGAGCCATGTCCTGCCCCTGTATTAAGAGGCACCATTTAATTCATCCCTCTGTGTCTCATTATGCAAGTTTGACTGTATATATGTATGTACCTGTTAAATAATATTGAATTCTTTATTTTCAATAAAGAAATATTGTATTTAAAAAAGAAAAAGAAAAAAAAAAGTAATAATAGTGGGTGATAGTGAGTGGGTATTTATACACAAACACATGTTACATTTAAACATGCTGGTTTGTGGTTTAAATGCAATGCCAACAGGAATCGAAATTTGTAGCAGTTTAACTGACAAAAGGTGACATGAAATTTCTATATAGTCATAACTAATACAAGGTCATATGACCATCTGTACCAGAATCTAGTATACATTTCCCTAAATAACTAATACAAGGTCATATGACCATCTGTACCAGAATCTAGTAAACATTTCCCTAAATAAAAATACAATAGTGGGTGAAGAGGAGTGTGCAAAAAGGTTCTGAATTTAAGATCAAAACTGCAAACTTCAAATTTTAATTCAGCAATAAAACAAATGTATAAAATAGAAGATGCCTTTTTTCACATTTTTGATCTAAACATTTACCACTGTGTTACAAATTAACTTTTAACTGATGTCACATGTCACATGACAGTAAAAAAAATAAGGCTTCTTCTTTGTGAAAGATTTGGGTCACCTCCATCCAATTAAAAATGTACAACAATAATATAAGCACCAGCAACTTCCAAGATATTGAGAGTTTACCGTGTGTCTACAGGTATGTATATATACATATATATATATACACACACACAGTTAAGCTCTAAACCCTTGGGACCAAATAAAATGTTTGGTTAAGTTGTGTGTGCAGTTTACTAAGGTTTTAAGAAATAGTCTTTGCAACCATTTTTATTTTTACTATTAATATAACCAATGTGAAATTAAAGATATTAGTGTAAACTCTTTATATAGATTATTGAGCTTTTATGAACACAGAACACAACATATGTAACATATGACATAACACAACATATGTAACAGATGACATGTATGCACATGTAACACTTTGAAAAGTTAAATGTTTGGGGTTTTATTTGAACAGGCAAACTTATACACATCGTTGCTCAACTACTGTAGCCTGTGTTAAAAGAGTCCTTATCTTAGACATATTTTAACAACAGTTCATCTTTAATAATTCAGTTCCAAAATCTTTATTTAGTGCAATTTGTACCTCTAAAACTGGATGATCATATGACTGGGTACAGTTGGCAAATAACAATTAAGCATTGCTCTAGGTAACAGAGACTAATTTGGGCAAAAATACTTCTTGAATATTTTTGATTTTTCGGTTTTTAGAGGTAAAATTTGTATTAAATAAGCACAACGGGACTGGGTAATTGGTTTGGTATGTATTAGGCCATTGCTAACACACTTATTCAACTGTGACGTTGCTGTCACTTCCACCGTATACTGATTTAGCTAAAACTGTTTGTGTTCTCACTTACATCTAAACTGTTTTAGTTATATCAGTTTAACCGAACCACATACCAAAGTGTTTTAACTATATCGGTTTAGCTATATCTGTATAGTGAAAAGATCGTATTCACACTTACATTTTAAACTGGTTTAGTTATACCAATTTAGTTAAACTAGTTTAAAGTGTAAGTGTGAACACAGCTATTGCATGTACAAATACAGCCCTTGACATTCTGATCACATTGCCATGGCTATTAACTAGTTACCACCAAACAAAACACCGATCATGATAAACAATGCCAGCACATATTGATTTACAAACTGATTTCAGGGCCGCACTGCTGATTGTCACCATTCTTTTTAAGAGTTCCAAATAACATCTGGGAGGTTCTCTTCAAGTCTGTATAATCATAAGAAGTTGCCGTATATATTCCTAGTTACAATGTCTCTGGATACTTTTTTTTCTTCTTAAGTTATGTAATTTCTGTTTTGAGTAAGCCAACTTTTGAGTAGTAAAAAAAAAAATGTTTAAATACCCCCCCACTCCCCAACAAAAACTACAAAACCCTCAATATGATTTTTACAGAAAAAAGGGTTCATGAATTTTTCAAAAATATAAATAAATATTCACATGCAAATTATATATATATTTTTTAAATCTATAAAACTGATTAATTATAAATGATGTGTACCATTTGCAGGTCAATACACACTTAGGTGAGAATGGTGAATGTTTTTTCTTAAAAGTTGAAATGTAGGTGGAATCATCAACTAAAATCAATGGCAAATTTAACAAAAAGTCTTCTAAAACACGGGACATTTTTTTGTTGTACATTCACAATGATTATATTCTTATTTACAACAAAAAAAAATTCTTGTTAATAATGCACAAGCTTTTTATGTGTGTATGTTTAATAAATATCAACAATAAAAATTACCTAATTACCCTCCAACAAGGTGATAACCATTCTACACCTGTCAGCATAATTTCCTGTCAATTTCAATGACACAACAGTGTTAACCATTTTCACAAGCAAAGTAATCACCTAGTCATAAAGTACAGCATACAGGAATCACGTAGAGAATAACTAACAATTACGAAAGTCTTATTTTTAAATAACCGAAGAATTAGCACAAATCAGACAGAAGTGAAACAAAGGCCATTATAAATTAAATGATAGATTTTCATTCAAACAAAACAGATTTTTAAAACTGAGGGTGAACAAGTGTGTGCAGGAATATTAGTTAAGGGGGGTCTAGACTGGTGAGTACAGTTTATAGGGGGGGGGGGGGTAGTCATGCTCCCCCAGAAGATATATTGAAAAAAAAAGAATTACTTGAGCAGGGATGGGTTTCGACCACAGAAATCATCCCCCAGCATACGTGCCTGGAGTGGGGGTGAAATTGTATGTTTTATTTGATTCTTTATGACATTAGAATTGCCACACATCAACTGGGATGGCCCTTTATCCTCCTGTTGGGTGGGGCCGAACAGCTAGTATTTATTTCATGATGGTCTAATGCTCACATGGCAATTCTAAAAAATCTACAACATAAATTAATTTATATTACATGTAATTATACCTTTTGCAATTTAAAATGTTATCACTGCTTATTGCTCATTGTTATTGTGACAAAATACATGTAGCACAATGAAATGATGAAACAGAACTATATCGAGGAAAGAAGTTCAGGAACACATGGTGTCTGACAGTGTGCGGAGTCAGACTAACTTCACCAGCAATCATCAGTTATAATCAGTTTGCACAAACCTATTAACTTTACATTATACAATGACAATGTCAACGTAACGATATGAACTGTAAGGACCACGTGCCTAGTGTTGTGTTCACAGAGGTACACCCGACATTTTGATAATTTTACATTCATTTTCTATTTATTATCCATTTTATGTACACATATATATGTATATTCACATTCTATCATCTAAACTGGAGGAACAATTACAGTTAGTTTCCTACACAACTGATTATGGATTTCTCTAACCGATCATCACATCACATCTGTAGAGTCAAACCAATCAGTTTCCTGGCAAATGCGTCTCTAGGAATCTATATTTCAAAATGTTCCTGAAGGGACATAAGCGTACGTTCTGGAGCAAAACCTCAAATTCGGGCCAAACTGTATTTCCATCATTCTACCCTCAAAATTAGTAACTGTTGTAATCTATGTAAAAATGTGTAGTGATTCCTTTGCAACCCTATAATAGCTGTGTTACAGTAATGCTAATATGAATAAATGTTGTTATCCAGATTCGGGCATTTTCGTTTAATTCGGTCAAAAGCCCGTTTGAAAAGGACAGATTGTGCGCTTTTGATACACGTGTACTTCCAGGCCCGTACGCAGAAATTTATGGGGGGGGGGGGGGGGGTAATCGACGGTCACCCTGCGTACGCGCCTGACTTCTCTGTGGGTAATGAGATCGTGGTAACTCTCCAAACATCGGTCAGAGTAGGCCTACTCGGGCTAATCCATTCACCGTTTCAGGCGACAGTCTGAGTAAACACAACGCGATGGGCTTCTCCACTCGAGATCTGGACGTCGACCGGAAAAGCGGGAGTTGTGCACAGACATACTCTGGGGGGTGGTGGTTCTCCGACTGCCTCGACTCCAACCTGAACGGCCTCTACCAAACGGGGTGGCAGCCCGCCGCTAACGGGATCAGCTGGCGGACGTGGCGGGGATACTACTCATCGCTAAGATCCACAAAGATGAAGATAAGACCAATGGCAGACGCCCTGCCGTAAACCTGAGACACTCTGCTTGTATGGGGACCATCAACAATTATATAATGCGAAATTCTGCTTTTCTTTCTTTTTTGTTCTTATTATTATCTTTCTTTGTAGTTTTTGTTTTGTTTTGTTTGTTGCGGGTTTTTTGTTTGTTCGTTTGGTTTTTCTTTGTTTTTGGCTTTTTTACTTCTGTTGTTTTTCTTGTTTTCCAACATACCTAGAAGTTCTAATGTTATAAGTGGATCATTTATTGCTATTTCAAAATAGTTTGTGAAAGAAACATTGCCATAATTAATTTCCTGAAATTTCAAAATTTCCAGAAACTTGTTGAAATTGTGTAGATATGGACAAACACTGCTAATAAAGTTAATTAAATACCAAACAATGAATTTGTTCTACTATGGCAAATAGTTGTAAATATTAATCGACAACATGACATGTTACGATATATACTCTTTAAAAAAAAGTAGGGGAATTCTAATAAGAATTTACAATTGCCAAAATTGTAAAGTATATTAGCTGTGGGGAATGGTTATATGATAGGTTTGTTAACAACACAAGTGCACATTGATTTATTAATCATCAGCCTGTTGGATGTCAAACATTTGGTAATATTGGCATAGTGTCTTAGAGGGGAAGGAAACACGCTACATTTCTCCATTAGTAGCTAAGGATCTTTATATGCAGCATGCACTATCCCAGACAGGACAGCACATACCAAGGCCTTTGATATACCAGTTATGAAACATATGCTTGGTACACTGATTCCTTTTCCGTCTCAAATGCCTTGGTATGTGCTGCCTTGTCTATGGGAAAAGTAGATAGAAAAGATCCTTTGCTACTAATTGGAAAATGTAGAGGGTTTCTTCTGCAGACTACATTAAGAGAATTATAAAATATTCAACATCCAACTGGCGACGATTACTTCAAATACACTTTCTTTTCTTCACTTTTATTTTATACCAGTGAACCAAGAGAAATGTTAATTTATATTTGTGTAATATGCAGGACAAACACATTCGTTGTAAATTAAGTTTTTGAGAAGATTTCCAATTACGGTTCAAGAAGGCTGACCTGGGCACACACATTGGCCAACTTCTCTTATTTACAAGGTTAGTGAGCGAGAACTTAGTGTAGTGACCTCAAACTTTCCCACTGAGCCGTTTAAAACTCACTCTATGGGAGTCAGTACAAGGACACAAACTCAGAACCCACCAACCTCAAGTCTGATGACTTAACCATTAAAATTCAAAGGTCATGACATGTGCTATCCTGTCTGTGGGATGGTACATATTAAAAAATCCCTTGCTACTAATGGAAAAATGTAGCTGGGTTCCCCTCTAAGACTATATGTCGAAATTACCAAATGTTTGACATCCAATAGCCAATGATTTATAAAGGTGCTCTAGTGGTAATTTTGACATACATACTTCTTAAGAGTTTCCTGTTACACAACTTAACCACTAACACCAATAAGGTGATTGTTACTTAATGTATGTTAACTGGGAAGGTAGGCAACCCTGTGGTAAAATATTCACCTGATGCACTGTCCGATCTAGGATCAATCCTCATCAGAGGGCCCATTGGACTATTTCTCATTCCAACCAGTGTCCGTGTGTGCATGTGTGTGACTGTGATTTTTTAGTTTTTTGTCAGATTATTAATTTTCAAATGAACCAACATGAATTAACTACCCAGTTTTATTAGTTTTGTTTTTTAATAGAACAAAATTTCTTGTCATCACGAGTTCATTTCTCACATCAATTTCACGTGAAAATCAACACAGAATATAACAAATGAAACATACACATGAAACAGACACTGAAGGGCATGTCTACCCACACTCATGCACACACACAACTAACAATTTCTAGTCACTAAAATAGCATTCTTCATCCAAAGGTTCATATATACAGACAAACCTGCTAGAGCGGCCACCTTTGTGATGCAGCCATCTCTATAATGCAGCTACCTGCATACTACATCATTTTTATATTAAGATGGCACTGGTCTTATACAACCATTGTACCACTTCCCAAATTAACAGTATAAACTGACCTAGATTATGATTCAGTCATTCAGACACGTGGAGCTAAATTTATGAAGCCTGTTTTTGTTAACCGCAAGTGATCAATCATTGTAAACAAGTAAAAAGCAGGCTTCAGAGGAAACCCACTACATTATTCCATTAGTAACAAAGGATCTTTTATATGCACTTTCCCACAGACAGGACAGCACATCCCATGGCCTGATATACCAGTTGAGGGTTGGGATGCAGAAAACCTCATTGATCCAACAACGAGAGAAGCTCAAACAAGTGTTCTACCAACTGAGCCATGTCCTGCCCCTGTATTAAGAGGCACCATTTAATTCATCCCTCTGTGTCTCATTATGCAAGTTTGACTGTATATATGTATGTACCTGTTAAATAATATTGAATTCTTTATTTTCAATAAAGAAATATTGTATTTAAAAAAGAAAAAGAAAAAAAAAAGTAATAATAGTGGGTGATAGTGAGTGGGTATTTATACACAAACACATGTTACATTTAAACATGCTGGTTTGTGGTTTAAATGCAATGCCAACAGGAATCGAAATTTGTAGCAGTTTAACTGACAAAAGGTGACATGAAATTTCTATATAGTCATAACTAATACAAGGTCATATGACCATCTGTACCAGAATCTAGTATACATTTCCCTAAATAACTAATACAAGGTCATATGACCATCTGTACCAGAATCTAGTAAACATTTCCCTAAATAAAAATACAATAGTGGGTGAAGAGGAGTGTGCAAAAAGGTTCTGAATTTAAGATCAAAACTGCAAACTTCAAATTTTAATTCAGCAATAAAACAAATGTATAAAATAGAAGATGCCTTTTTTCACATTTTTGATCTAAACATTTACCACTGTGTTACAAATTAACTTTTAACTGATGTCACATGTCACATGACAGTAAAAAAAATAAGGCTTCTTCTTTGTGAAAGATTTGGGTCACCTCCATCCAATTAAAAATGTACAACAATAATATAAGCACCAGCAACTTCCAAGATATTGAGAGTTTACTGTGTGTCTACAGGTATGTATATATACATATATATATATACACACACACAGTTAAGCTCTAAACCCTTGGGACCAAATAAAATGTTTGGTTAAGTTGTGTGTGCAGTTTACTAAGGTTTTAAGAAATAGTCTTTGCAACCATTTTTATTTTTACTATTAATATAACCAATGTGAAATTAAAGATATTAGTGTAAACTCTTTATATAGATTATTGAGCTTTTATGAACACAGAACACAACATATGTAACATATGACATAACACAACATATGTAACAGATGACATGTATGCACATGTAACACTTTGAAAAGTTAAATGTTTGGGGTTTTATTTGAACAGGCAAACTTATACACATCGTTGCTCAACTACTGTAGCCTGTGTTAAAAGAGTCCTTATCTTAGACATATTTTAACAACAGTTCATCTTTAATAATTCAGTTCCAAAATCTTTATTTAGTGCAATTTGTACCTCTAAAACTGGATGATCATATGACTGGGTACAGTTGGCAAATAACAATTAAGCATTGCTCTAGGTAACAGAGACTAATTTGGGCAAAAATACTTCTTGAATATTTTTGATTTTTCGGTTTTTAGAGGTAAAATTTGTATTAAATAAGCACAACGGGACTGGGTAATTGGTTTGGTATGTATTAGGCCATTGCTAACACACTTATTCAACTGTGACGTTGCTGTCACTTCCACCGTATACTGATTTAGCTAAAACTGTTTGTGTTCTCACTTACATCTAAACTGTTTTAGTTATATCAGTTTAACCGAACCACATACCAAAGTGTTTTAACTATATCGGTTTAGCTATATCTGTATAGTGAAAAGATCGTATTCACACTTACATTTTAAACTGGTTTAGTTATACCAATTTAGTTAAACTAGTTTAAAGTGTAAGTGTGAACACAGCTATTGCATGTACAAATACAGCCCTTGACATTCTGATCACATTGCCATGGCTATTAACTAGTTACCACCAAACAAAACACCGATCATGATAAACAATGCCAGCACATATTGATTTACAAACTGATTTCAGGGCCGCACTGCTGATTGTCACCATTCTTTTTAAGAGTTCCAAATAACATCTGGGAGGTTCTCTTCAAGTCTGTATAATCATAAGAAGTTGCCGTATATATTCCTAGTTACAATGTCTCTGGATACTTTTTTTTTCTTCTTAAGTTATGTAATTTCTGTTTTGAGTAAGCCAACTTTTGAGTAGTAAAAAAAAAAATGTTTAAATACCCCCCCACTCCCCAACAAAAACTACAAAACCCTCAATATGATTTTTACAGAAAAAAGGGTTCATGAATTTTTCAAAAATATAAATAAATATTCACATGCAAATTATATATATATTTTTTAAATCTATAAAACTGATTAATTATAAATGATGTGTACCATTTGCAGGTCAATACACACTTAGGTGAGAATGGTGAATGTTTTTTCTTAAAAGTTGAAATGTAGGTGGAATCATCAACTAAAATCAATGGCAAATTTAACAAAAAGTCTTCTAAAACACGGGACATTTTTTTTGTTGTACATTCACAATGATTATATTCTTATTTACAACAAAAAAAAATTCTTGTTAATAATGCACAAGCTTTTTATGTGTGTATGTTTAATAAATATCAACAATAAAAATTACCTAATTACCCTCCAACAAGGTGATAACCATTCTACACCTGTCAGCATAATTTCCTGTCAATTTCAATGACACAACAGTGTTAACCATTTTCACAAGCAAAGTAATCACCTAGTCATAAAGTACAGCATACAGGAATCACGTAGAGAATAACTAACAATTACGAAAGTCTTATTTTTAAATAACCGAAGAATTAGCACAAATCAGACAGAAGTGAAACAAAGGCCATTATAAATTAAATGATAGATTTTCATTCAAAAACAAAACAGATTTTTAAAACTGAGGGTGAACAAGTGTGTGCAGGAATATTAGTTAAGGGGGGTCTAGACTGGTGAGTACAGTTTATAGGGGGGGGGGGGGGGTAGTCATGCTCCCCCAGAAGATATATTGAAAAAAAAAGAATTACTTGAGCAGGGATGGGTTTCGACCACAGAAATCATCCCCCAGCATACGTGCCTGGAGTGGGGGTGAAATTGTATGTTTTTATTTGATTCTTTATGACATTAGAATTGCCACACATCAACTGGGATGGCCCTTTATCCTCCTGTTGGGTGGGGCCGAACAGCTAGTATTTATTTCATGATGGTCTAATGCTCACATGGCAATTCTAAAAAATCTACAACATAAATTAATTTATATTACATGTAATTATACCTTTTGCAATTTAAAATGTTATCACTGCTTATTGCTCATTGTTATTGTGACAAAATACATGTAGCACAATGAAATGATGAAACAGAACTATATCGAGGAAAGAAGTTCAGGAACACATGGTGTCTGACAGTGTGCGGAGTCAGACTAACTTCACCAGCAATCATCAGTTATAATCAGTTTGCA
Organism: Gigantopelta aegis; assembly: GCF_016097555.1. Lineage (NCBI taxonomy): Eukaryota > Metazoa > Mollusca > Gastropoda > Neomphalida > Peltospiridae > Gigantopelta > Gigantopelta aegis. The sequence goes on along the minus strand of NC_054710.1, from coordinate 19,268,994 downwards.
CAAACCTATTAACTTTACATTATACAATGACAATGTCAACGTAACGATATGAACTGTAAGGACCACGTGCCTAGTGTTGTGTTCACAGAGGTACACCCGACATTTTGATAATTTTACATTCATTTTCTATTTATTATCCATTTTATGTACACATATATATGTATATTCACATTCTATCATCTAAACTGGAGGAACAATTACAGTTAGTTTCCTACACAACTGATTATGGATTTCTCTAACCGATCATCACATCACATCTGTAGAGTCAAACCAATCAGTTTCCTGTTATAACAGATTAACAGCACTACAACAAACCCAAACCCCAGCACATTTACATCAACCCCACCAGCTAAACTGTAGCAACTACTACTGTTAATATCATAATGACAGTATGTTTCTCAGTTATCAACTTTTATAATCAATCATCACATACATCTACATGTATCATTGAAACATCATTAGTCTTCGACACCGAGAAGTAATGCAGTTTGAATGTCAGTATACTGCTGGGCTGAATGACAGTAAGACAGTTAGCTTCCTAATGCCGTGGATGAGGCTTCTGGTACCAGTCAATATTTGCTGTTACTATGTATGTGTTCCCTTAATTCTTTCCATTGGTATAGCCTATTACAAATAGTCACACAACTATGTAGTGAACAGTTCTCACTATCAACATGAAGGCATCGAAGCAAGTCAATAGTTTTAAAGGTTTATGAGAATATATTGATGGGAGTGGTTGCCTTAGCAGGGGATGCAACAATTTAAAGGATTATATCCAGTATTCGGGGTGGGATGGGGGTTAAAAAGGGCACCTACAGTATTCAAAAGTAAACTAACATATTATATATATGGTAATCTTCCACAGAAATATCAAACTGACCAAGGTATTATGTTCCACACTATGAATTATTACGATTTGTGCGTGTGTTTGTGTGTTTGTGTGTGTGTGTGTGTGTGTGTTGTACATGCTATGAACCCATTTTTAGCAGTTTTGTTTTTTTCTTTGGAGGAAAGGGTGTAAACTGTACAGGGTTTTGAGCAGTTTTATCTTTTGAAAATAAGTAAGACATTAGCTACTAACCTACTGTTACAAAAATGAAGAACTCATTTTCAGTAGATAGCAAATAAATACGTTTTCCAATTACTGTTCAAATTATTCGTAATCATTAAACAAAATTCTAATTCTAATTTTACACTGAAAGCAAGCATCACAAATATGCTTATTGGAATATGCCAAATGCTAAAATCAGCGATGCAGTTTTTTAGATTATGACAAAGAGGCTTCAACTTACATTCACCCCTATGAAAATAGTTGTCAGTTCCACATTGAGCACCCAATATTTGCAAGTCTTTTTGCATTGCACTGCCAGAGTTTAGAGTTTAGGTGTTTGTAGTAGGTGGAAATGTATTTGATGTAGAGCAAACAACGTATACACGTATACAGTACGAGTGGCAGGTGAACTAGTTAGCGGCTCATGCTTTAATAGCAGCATGAAAATAGGCCTACACTGAAATGACATCACTCGAGTGGGCGGGTTTTTTAAAATGTTTATGAATGGAACTTCAAAGACCATTTCTATCGTGGATAATAATTATGAATAAACATTCAGTGTAATATATATACCCGGTATATATATATTACAGAACATCAGTACTTGTAGATTTAGTAACTTTGTCATAACCCTGTCTATGGTATTTTTTGTTAAATAAAACATTTCTGTAACCTAACTATACCAGCACCCCCTCAATTTGCCCATATGTTGCTGGGGTGGGCGACAAGCTATAGTTGGAGGGGGGCCTTTAGCTAAATGTTAATGTGTATATATAGAGGCCCTCCACCAAGTTTCTATGGGCCAGCTTCATCTTAATGTCAATTTGATTTACTATGTCCCATTTTTCAGTATTTGAAAACAAATTCCTTTCATATGTAGGTAATAGAGGTTTAACTGAATATTACAGGACACCTAATCGGTTCCAGAATTATTTTGAGGAGTTTTACTCTTCCCTCATGATCATATTGTTTTATTGTGATTTAGTCAGAACTTTACATTTATGTCCAAAACTAGGCTTGTGGGGCCATTCAAATATTACGTAACGCTTAGGGGGTTGGGGGTGCAAGTCCAAGCGTTATGTGGCCTTACAAGGGGTGGGGGGGTATTGAACAGGGTTAAGTAACACCATTTTGTTTTCTCTTAAACGTGCCATGACAACAACATATAATGTAGGTTTTTAGAGGTAAATGTAAACCCCAAATTTTTCTTTGTCAACCATGGTGGTGATCAATTAAAATGGCGCAAATGAAAATCTGTGGATTTTTTTCCAATCGTACAGCAATACGCCACTTTAATAATCGTAGTACACATGGGTATAAATAAACATTGCCACGTTGCTTTGTCTGGGGGGGGGGGGGGGGTTATCTCCGAGCATTATGTAATATTTTGGGGAGTGTATGGTCTAGCGTTACAAGGGGGTGGGTTTCTAATGTTGACAAATATAGCGTTACATAATATTTGAACAGCCCCTATGATGTTTTGTGAAATTGGGCCCTGGATTTTAACATATAAACCTTGTTACCAAACTGCTTATTTCGATGCCCGAACACAATTCACAGAAATGTTTAATAAGAGTAAAAAATGGAAAGCACTACTTTCAATGAAATGAAAACCGAAATACCAATCACATACTCATACCATTTTAATATACATGTATGTTTAAAAAAATGTAATATCCTATAGACAAAAAAAAATAATTAATAATAAACAAACAAAACAACTCAACAAATATGGAGCTACAAAATCTACGTTCTCTTTCACACACAAACAAACATGTACATAACTACTTGATGACAAGTTCTGACACTGGGTCTAAAAATAGTAAAACATTACAACACGACTAAGACCATACTAAGTCGACCTTGAGTCGCACACGGGTTCACATGTTCTAACAGTCATCTTAGCAGCGTTCAACCCAGGATTCCGGGGGTGGGGGTGGCAGGTAAGTACTCATTGGGTACAAGTATTATTGGGGCACCCCCAATTGAAAAAAAAAATTACAGACAGCATTTCAGAGTATCAGCCAACTATAACTTTTAAACAGTTATAATTCTCAAATTTAGGCAAAGGCAAATTACACAATACAAAATACAAGAATGAAATCAAGTTGTTTGGGTTTTTTGTAGTCTGTAAGGTCTCTCTAGACAGTTCACTTCCGGGTGAGTTCATTTGTCATCGTCATCCGTAGTTCATAACTGTGACACATTTTGGGCTTCACATATTTACTTTTAAGGAAGAATGAGATTTAAAAAAAGATTGTTTTCAATGGCAAGCCATATGACTGTATTTTGCCCATATCATTTTGTAATATTGTACATTCACCTTTTGGGACATGACTGTACAGTGGAACAGGCGTCTTGTGTGAATCGGTTCCTGCACCACCTATATGGACTGATATAACAGCCACATGCTGTCATATAGCAAAACACTGGGACATATATGTTCTCTCAATTTTGAAGTGAAAATAATGCAGGAAATAATGAAAGAAATCAGAGCTGACACAAACACACGTCTTGACTAAAACCAAAACCCCATCAATAGTGTCAGGAAGTTACTAACATTCCATCCCACACTTCATCTCTGAACTTCATAAAACATTACAATGCTAACAGTGATTGAAAAGTTTGTTTTGCTGAACAACACCACTAGAGCATATTTATTTATTAATAATAGGCTATTGGTTGTCAAACATTTGATCATTTGGTCTTAGAGAGGAAACCAGCTACAACTTTCCATTAGTAGCAAGGGATCTTTTATATGCACCATCCCAGTCGTCGTGCAATGGCTTGAACGGGAAATAGCCCAATGGGCCCACTGACAGGGATCGGGCCCACTGACAGGGATCGGGCCCACTGACAGGGATCGGGCCCACTGACAGGGATCGATACTAGATAAAGTGCAATCAAGTGAACCCTTTACCACTGGACTACATCCTGCCCCCTAACAGTGATCTATTCCAGTACTTGTATTATGAGTATATGCCATTAGTGTCAACAAGAACCCATTCTATTAGCAATCTTTACCTCAAGTTAGGTCATTTAACATGGATTTCAATGGCAGAAAGCATCTGTGTAGTGAGATCGAACTATCCCTGCACAACAGTACAACAGTAATTACCCACAAATTCCTACAATTTAAGGGGTTTCCAACTAACAAAACCTTTTCAATGACTAAACGTACTTGTAAATATTAAATCCATTTTGTTATACACAATATCAGTGTCTGTACATTCAATGTGTTTCCGAATGTAGTAGCTCAACTTCATTTTATTTCCAAATACATATTTTATCCGCAGGTAAAATCTAGTTTGAATTACTACTAATATCTAGGCGACAAGAAAAACACTGAATATAGAGGCACCAACACTCTACACAAAATATATTTAAATTAAAATGTAATTTTAGTCATTAAAAAGGTTCCGTTAGTTTATGCTACATTGGAACATGTTTCCAACTAAAATATAATTTGTACTGATTAAAATAATATATTAAATGTATTATCTTGTTGTGGTCATCCTAATATTTGTAGATTAGTCCCAGCTTGTTTTACCTCACAATAATTCTGTAAAGACAACAAATATATATTTGGAAGTAAAATAAAATTTGAGCTACTATAAACATTAGGACAATCTGGACCTAAAACGTTTTTGTCCAGACTAAAATCTTGAATAACTGTGTAAATATATTGATGTATGAACACCTTCCAACTACTGCCCTACACCATTCATTATAGTGTGTAAAGTGGAGCTGTGGCTCACACTTGCATAAATGACAACACACTGCCATGACGTTAAACAAACAATTTTTTGCTTAACGACACCACTAGAGCATATTGATTTATTAATCATTGGCTATTTATGTCAAATATTCGGTAATTGCAACATAGTCTTAGAGAGGAAACCCGCTACATTCTTCCATTAGTAGCAAAGGATCTTTTATATGCACCATCCCACTGACAGGATAGCACATACCACGACCGTTGATATACCAGAGCACTGGCTGGAATGAGAAATAGCCCAAAGGGCACACCAACTGGGATTGACCCCAAACTGACTGCGCATCAAGTGAGCGCTTTATCACTAAGCTACGTCCCCTCTCCCTTCAAAACTGACGACACAAACTGTAAGCACTGCCATGACGTTAAAGTCTCAGACTATTGAGTCTATTTTATAAGTATGGGGTGAAAGCCATACATTGGATTTACAGACACTAATATTCTAAAGAGAAAATTTATTTAAGATGTAATTTTAGCTGTTAAAACATGCTCTATAGGTCAAAAACATGGCAGCAGAAACATGGCAGCCAACTTAAATTTGTTAAAAAGCATTTTTAAGAGCCCAGTCTAGCAATTCAATGGGTAGCCGCCCCAGATGTGTGTTGTGGCTGGGGTGAACACTGCTTGATGGTGCAAACTATCACAAAGCAACAAATCGTGAGCAGAAATGCCAGTGTGACTGATAAAATGGTGGAAAATTGCACAGTAGCCCTGAGCCCAGATCCACAAAGCAATCGTAACTAAAAATTTGGTGATGGTAAGTATTTTTGCAATTACCAAAGTGGATAGTTTTTCACTGTTCCACCACAACACGACTTTTCAGCAATTACACTGATTACATGTAACATTACAATCATGATCTCAGCTAAAATTGCAATCATATTTACAATTTATCTTAGCTAGGATTGCAATCATATTTACATCTTGATCTTAACCAGGATTGCAATCACAATTACGATCTTAGCCAGGATTGCAATCACAATTACCATGTTAGCCAGGATTGCAATCACATTTACGATCTTAGCTAAGATTACAGTGCTGCTCTAAGCTAAGACTACAATCATCATGTTAGCCAGGATTCTTTTTCTCCACATTAAGATAAAGAATTTCTTTACAATTTCATGAATGCATTTTACAACTAGTAACAACTGGAAATCCAGAATAAATTTGTCAGCTCTTTACCAATGCAATGATTGTCTAATGCATACTACACCGACAATCAAACGCAGTGTTTTAAAGAGCACTTTAAACTTTCACACTTGTAGCTTCTGTAGCTATTAATGTGCCCACATCCACTGAAGGTTCAGACACACCTATCCCGGATTTAGCCTCTGACATCACCATCGACCAACTCCGGGACAGGAGGCTACCAAACTGCAATTTTATTTCATATGCATTCATTTTAGATCAATGTTATTGGCTCACATTTGCTTTAAAATTGTTCAATTTATATTTTTGAACTTGTGATGACTAATACAATTGTGTTGTGCAACAGTCTACCAATCATAAATACAAGTTACATCCATTATCTTAACTAAGATTACAATTTTTATTTTCAACTTGTGATGACTGCCATACAATTGTTGTGTAGTCTATGTGTACCAATCATAAATAAAGTTACTATGACGATCTTAGGCACTTCAACAATCGTAAAATAGTCTTGTGGAAAAGGGCTCAGATGTGGAGTCATTCAACAATTACGTAATAATCTAAACAGCAGGAGGGGGGAGTTATTCAACAATTACGCAATAATCTAAACAGCAGGAGGGGGAGTTATTCAACAATTACGTAATAATCTAAACAGCAGGAGGGGGGGGGGGGGGAGTTTAGCATGTCTTGGTTGCTTAATAAAATGTTATTATGGGAGAAAGTGGGTTTTAACTAAATGTTATTATGGGAGAATGCGAGTTTTAACACAATGTTATGGGAAAATGTGGGATTTAACACAATATTATTATGGGAGAATGTGGGTTTTAACACAATATTATTATGGGAGAATGTGAGTTTTAACACAATAATTAATTTTCAACACTCCAAACTGACAGGCAGCAGGTGGCAAATGCCGCTCAAAATACTCTTGGCTTTTCCAGAAATCATGAATTCTTCATTTTCAGGAGTAACAATATAAATATCATACTCTTATTCCTGTTTGTCTCCAGTCTCTTGCACTGCGGCTGGACAAGTTAAACTACAAGTCTAACTAGAAGTCTAACTGGAAGTCTGAATTATAGAAACTGCTTCTCAGTTTCTAGCATTTACTGCCTGCTTAAAACGGGAGAAGCAATGATTGCTTCCCACACCACACAATCAGACTTGATTTTCACTTGTACATTCATAAGTTAATGCAGTCAATTGCAGGATTTATATTTTATATAATCAACAATTCAAAAACATTTCTGTACACAAGTATTATCACTGAAGAAAATAATATAAAATACAAAGAGAATTCTAAATAAAAATTTGCTGACCTAAAATTTAAGTATTAAATAATTAATCTTAAATGTTCTCGACCCTTCTGAAAACATTTCCTGGCAGTTTTGCTAGAAACTTGCAGTTTCTTACTAATGGCTCTTTACAAATCACATTCTGCTTCCCTGATTAACAACGACACACTTTAAATAGTATGTAGATTCACACGGATATTTAATCCTTTAATAGTTTATTTTATTAATCTTTTTTTTCCCAATTCACATGCTCAAAGGGGCAAAGAGAATTACTTTTGCTGAACATGTCTGAAGGGCATGATGTGAAGCCATTAGGGCAAGCTCTGATTTACTTAAACCAGAAAGTATGTTTTAAAGAGAAATTCTACACAATACGGTAAGAAGAAAAACAACATTAACCCAGTGATCACATTGTTAAAGACTCAACATTCATGGGGGAGGGGATGGTGGGTGGTGGGTGTGCAGACAGTAAATGCTTCTCAAACTGCACAATATGCTTTCTAATAATCCACTTCACCGTTAGCGTACCATCTTCTGTTTGACAGTATTCCAGATGTATTAACAAGTCCTAATTCTCAATTGTCATAATATTAATCCTAATCTTTTATCTGCATTTGTCTCAAGTTTTCTGCTTTGCTCTTGAAAACAGTTACTCTATAAATCTATTTAGGAACCTACTTTAAAGTACTGCCTCTCAATTTCTAACATTTGCTTTCAAATTGAAATTTCAGATGTACTATTTCTTGGCACTCCACAAAATGAATTTCAAGGTATGTTATGCATTACGTAACTGTTGATCGGCCCCAGTGTTAAGAATGAAACCTCACAGTGTCGAACGATCTAACATTTGAAGACAAATCATCACACATTGTACACATACAAAACAGATTAAAAACATGTGGCATGCAAGTAAACAATTGAATAACAAAGACATAATTTATGGTTTTTAAAACATGTACAATTAATAACACATCCTGACACGCAAGTTTCCAAAGTGCACATTTGAGGCAGGTTAAAAAATAAACGGTATTTTTTTTGTTTGTTTTTTAAACGTCCATTCCATCCATGGTGTGGTAATCCTCAAACCTTTCAGCTCTGCACGTCACAGCATATTGGTTCTTATTCCTATAAGCTAAATGTAGAGACCGCACGTGAAAGTGTCAACTGAAACGTGAAAACACAAGAGCCAAGAGCAGTACACTCCAACAAAACCCAGTTTCACATTTCGTCCCTTTTTAATAAGTTCTCTCCCTTTTATCTTGAATACTCTCCCTTTCAACAAGAGTTCTCTCCCTTCCATCAAACATCTTTGACACCAAAAGTTCTCTTCCATCAAAGAGTTGTCACCCTTCTATGAGTACCCATCTGGTTCTTCAACTTGCACATCTCTCCCATTAATGAAGAGTTCTCTCTCTTTAAAAATATGTTAAAAATTTAAATAAGTCATTTTGTACAGACTTCTTAGTTCAAACATCGTTCTGTTACTGTAATCACTGGATATAAACATGACACTGACAAAAAAGTGTGTGGTCGATAAATTAAACTTCTTTTTTTTCTTCTTCGTTACTACCACACGGAATAAAGTTTGTATTGCGTGGATAGTGGGAGATGCAGTAATATATATTATATAACACATCCTACACGTAGCCCACTCTCAAGCAGTGTTCCCCGACGCGGTGGCTCCTTGCGCCTGTGACCCATCCCCGGCCTGGTTCGGGGATTGGCTATTGTCAGCAACCTGGCCTATAGTCGCGGCCGTCTCACTTCCTGGGGGGCGGGCGTGCGGCGGTATAAGTATTGAGTTTAAAGATGGCTGAATCACCATCTCTGGAAAAAACAAAAACAAAATGCATTAGTTAATCTTTAGTATTGAGTAGTATTGGGTTTCAAGATGGCTGAACTACCATCTCTGAAAAAACAAGCATTTGTGAGAGTACTGCTAAAGCAATACATGCCCCCTACCGAACTCAAATGTTTTTCTTATCTCCTAAATTCAGGGGCCATACTTCTGTGAAAAGTGGGTAAATTACCATAAATGTTAAACTTGATCAGTAACAGTACATGATAAAGGTATATGCAAAATTTCATATCAATATCTGCAGGCTTTGCAAAACAAGTCTGGAAAACTAATTTTTATATCTCCTAAGTTCAAGGGCCATAACTCCATCAAAAATAGGTAAATTGCCATGGAAGTCAAACTTGATCTGTAACAGTACGTGATAAAGCTATAGACAACATTTCAGCTCAATATCTCAAGGCTTTGAGAAAAATTATTCCCAACGACAAATTTTCACATCGCCTAAGTTCAAGGGCCACAACTCCGTAATAAATGGGAAAATCGCTATGAAAGTCAAACTTGGATCTGTAACAGTACATGACAAAGCTATACACAAAATGTCAGGTTAATATCTCAAAGACTCTAAAAACATCTGTAAAATTATGTGGGACAAACAGACGGACAGACAGATAGGACGGAGATGAAATCTATAGTCCTCTGGTTGGACCAGTAGGGAACTAAAAAGAGAAGAATTGTCATTAGTATTGAGTAGTATTGAATTTAAAGATGACTGAATCACCCGATGAACTAAAAGAAATAACAAGACAATCCTTAATTAGTTTTGCATGACCGATGCAGGATTTTGAAAATTGCAAGAGCAATAGTTTCATCGTAAGTATAGTTTCCGTAACCCATTTTTCGTTTGCACTTTGAATTTATGATATCACATACACAGAGCTGCCAACCCCTAGCCACAAGTGAAAGTAGCATTCATGACAAGCTGAGCGTAGCAAATGATATTTGAGGGTTGCATGGCCGAATGTCATAAACAGCAGCAAAAGAGAACACCAAATAACTACGTCATAATAACAACAAAAGACTGGGTCATGCTATTTTTAGCATAGATAACGCTTGTCGTCAGTTAAGGGATACGGACATGCCCGAAATGTAACGAATGTTGTCAGATAAGTCAGGCGATTTGAACAGGATTAAGAACAGTTCTTTGAAGGTTTTATAGTATGCGACACTGGGGTCGACCTACAGTAAAACTACATGTCTGTTATTGAATTACTGTTGTTCTTAATCCGCAAATTATACTTTTATATGTTGGAATAATAACCAAAAAAAGCCACAGAAATGAGGAATTCAGTTTTTAGTTACTGTATTCCAAGATTACGTTAAATTTTTAGTATAATTGCCAGAAATCGCCCGCTTTTCAACTGTACTCTGTAAACCTATAATTTATGATAAAGATGAAATGTATACGCTTGCCAAATAAAACATAATTCTTTAGTAGAAACTTTGGCCAAATACACTAATCATCCAGTTATATTTATCTGTTGCAAAAGTTATTACTGGTTTTCATTAGCGTATCATACTGGATTTTTTTCAACTGAGCCTACCAATTTGGGCATGAGCATAGCAGCGAAGCAAACGTCGATTAAGCGTAACAAACTATGCCCAAAGTGTAGCAGTTGGCAGCTCTGTGTACATGGTCATGATGGGTTACTAGATGGGAAAGTTTAGAGGCCTGAAATGGGTTACCTGAATTTGTTTTTGTGTGACCCAGAAATGATTTACGCCAATGTTCAATTCTCAGAGGCCTGCGATGCACAAACAAAACAATAATTTCTCAATTTTCAAAAATAATAAATAAAATAAAAAACCCATTTTACCATGAGAAGAGAAGTTAAACAAGGGCGGTAACTCCCGTCCATTGGGCAGCCGCGTGCTGGGTTCTCTCAGCTCGTTGAAGAAGGAATGAGCGCACGCCTGTAGTGGTGAGATTCGCGCTGACGGCGTGTACTCCAGGAGTTTGCTCACCACCTGAATCGCTTCCGCCGGCGTCCGAGGTCGGAAAACCTTCAGAAAGAAAAGATAGAGAGGCGAACTCACAAATTATCACGCAACTGTCTGACCAAGACTCTCGTCAACACCATGACATCTCAGCTAAATGTCTGGAGTTTGTCTGTTTTGTTGAACGACACCACTAGAGTACACTAATTTGTTAATCATCTTCTATTGGTTTTCAAACATATATATATTTATATATACTAGGTGGCAATAAAAACGCAATCTCGGAAATGATCATGGTTTATTTTATTATGCGAGATCCCACAAAAATGAAACTGATACCACCAGTGAGACCAACCACTGGCCCATCTGACTGGCACTGTCAGCCGCCAACAGTGAATCGCACATAACGTCTCTGGCGATGTCAACGTCATGGGGGTCAGTATTTCGTGTGACCTCCATGTGCTGCGATGCACGCCTGCAGCCTCCTAGGCATGGACATGCACAGGCGCCTCACCACACATCGTGGAATGGCTGCCCAGTGATGCTGCAATGCCTGCTGCAGCTCAGCGAAGTTCTGTGGTGGATTCGGTTGGTTTTGAACACGACGTCCCAGCTCGTCCCACATGTGCTCTATTGGGTTCATGTCCGGGGAAACTGCTGGCCAGTCCAACACAGTGACATGGTGGGCACGAAGAAACGCCTGTGTACGCCTGGCAGTGTGCGGCCGAGCGTTGTCTTGCTGGAAGACGAGCCTGTTTCCGCCATGCCGTCTCATCAATGGGAGGAGGACCGGCCGCAGGATGTTGTCGACGTAGTGTTGCGCATTAAGGTTTCCCTGTACCACCACGAGTTCGGACCGGAAGTCAGCATTGATGGCGCCCCAAACAATGACTCCCCCCCCCCCCCCCCCCCCCCCTAGCGGTCCCTCTCCAGAACACAGGCCTGCGCGACACGTTCTCCACGACGGCGGTAAATGCAACGACATCTGTCCGTGACACTCACGTTAAATCTCGATTCATCCGAGAAGATGACATCTCGCCATCTCCTGGGTCGCAAATGCCCACCATTCCTGGCCCATAAGTCTTGCTTGACGATGTCTGTGCAGGAGGATAAGGCCACGGTAGGGTCGGTGGCAATGCAGTCGTGCTGCGGCAAGACGTCTCCGGACAGTTCGGGCGCTGATGAGTCGTCCCCTGGTTCCCACTTCAGTCCTGGCAGTGCTTGCGGCTGTCAAAAACCGATTGCACAGGTGCCGCAACCGTATGTTCCAGTCCTGTCTATTGGTCGTTACGCGTAGTGTGCCCGAACGACGGCGGTCATTGACGGTCCCTGTCGTCTGATATCGGTTGAGGAGCCGATTAATGGTTGACAGGTGCACGTGGAACCGTTGTGCTACCCGCAATTGCGAGTTTCTGGCATTCAACAAGCCAATGGCTTGATTCCGATCGGCGTTGTTCAACCGAGGCATCGTGTAGGAGTGAGATACTCATTGCCACCCGCGTGTTCCGAGTGTGCCCGGGTATCAGGAAATGCACGTGCAAAGTGTTATTTCGCCAAGTGGTTGCGTGTGCGCGATTTACCGGATAATGTGTTTTTAGCGTTGTTCCCCTTATGTTGGGAACAGGCCAGAAGTCGACCTTTACATGCTGCTGAAATAATGTGTACCACTGTACCATGTACATTGACGAATAGCGTCAACGAAGTCCAACCGGAACGTATATTATTTTGACAAAAGGAAATTGCGTTATTAATGTCGGCTAGTATATATATATATATATTTTTTTTTTTAATGACACCACTAGAGCACACTGATTTATTAATCATCGTCTATTGGATGTCGAACGTTTGGTAATTTTGACAGCGTCAGAGAGGAAACCCACTACATTTTTCCATTAGTAGCAAGGGAACTTTTATATCTTTTATATCCCAGACAGGATAGCACATACCACAGCCATTGATATATATCACTCGTGGTGCACTGGCTGGAACGAGAAATAGCCCAATGTGCTCACCAATTTGGGTCAATCCCAAACCGACTGTGCATCAAGCGAGCTCTTTACCACTGGGCTGTCCCGCCATAAAATTCTTGAGATACAAGAGAAGAAACTCAAACAGGCATCAAAATAAATATGTCATTCACATTTATCAATACATTCACAAGCATCTACACATCAGGTCAACTATGCAGACGTTACCACAAAATACAGATATGGGTACAGCTGGGTAGAGTTTTGATTAGGACGTACATTTTAAAATGAAATGTGGAAATGTTTTATTAGGACTTTATTCCGACCTGACACTTACTTTTGTCCATGGGTGAGCCTTGATTTGTGGGAATTTGAACTCGGAATAGTTGGGGTTCATTTCTCGGATCTGTTCGCGCGTGGGCGTCCCGAGAACCTTGATGATCTCCACAAGCTGGTCAACACCGCTGTCCCCCGGGAATATCGGCTGACCGAGGAGCAGCTCGGCCAAAACACAACCAGCTGACCACACATCTGCAGTGAAAACAAAACTCATGGATAAAGATAAACAGAATGAATAATGAATGAATAAATGAATACCCCATCACACACACACACAGAGAGAGAGAGAGAGAGAGAGAGAGAGAGAGAGAGAGAGAGAGAGAGAGAGAGAGAGAGAGAGAGAGAGAGAGAGAGAGAGAGAGAGAGAGAGAGAGAGAGAGAGAGAGAGAATGGCTACTGGCTGTCAAATCTGCTACATTTTTCCACTGGCAGTAAGGGATCTTTTATATGCATTTTTCCAAACAGGACAACATATACCACGGTCTTTGATATACCAGTAGTGGAGCATTGGTTGAGATGGGAAGAAAACTAATAGGTCTATGAATAAGGATTGAACAAAAAAAAATAGTTTTATTCAACCTCACCATAGCCTTTCTGCCAGAAAATAATTTTGACGGTATGTAATAAAAACAAAATGGATCATAAGTGCCCCAACGTGGTGGCTATGGGTTTGAAATTGGACACATCCATTCATCTGCTTTAACAATTTTAAACTGTGGTTCTTTTACTATCATCTAACTAATAATATACAAATATATATCCATTAATTTCCCAGAGTTTTGGGCACACAATTTTACATTCCATACCCTCTGGCAGAACCCCTGCCACCTGCTTATTGAACAGTACTGAAATATTACGTTTATCGTAAAAGAAAAGAATGCATCGATTTGCCCATCTTGGCATACATTTGTTCACTGGTTATTATTATACATACATGAGTAACATGACAACAACTTTAACTGTTTCTCAATAAAACAAATTTTGTTTGTTTATTTTGTTTAATGACACCACTAGAACACATTGATTAATTAATCATCGGCTATTGGATGTCAAACATTTGGCAACTCTGTGTCTTAGTGGAAACTCGCAACATTTTTCCATTAGTAGTAAGAATCTTTGTATGCAGTTTCCCACAGACACGAAAGCAAATACCACGGCCTTTGACCAGTTGTGGTGCACCGATTAGAACAAGAAACCCAATCAACTGAATGGATCCACCGAGGTGGTTCGATCCTGCGACCCAAGCACCTCAGATAAACTAAACTGACGGAGCTAAATTCCCCCCCCCCCCCCCCCCCCCCGAAAGAGAAAAGAATGCATTGTTTTGCACATCTCAGCATACATTAGTTCAGTGGCTACTATCCAACATACATGAGTAATATAACGTAACGTTAACTGTTTTTGCGTAAAGGCTCACACTCACCTATCTGACATGTGTAGTCTGTAGCACCAAATATAAGTTCTGGAGCTCGGTAATATCGTGAACAGATGTACGAAACATTCGGTTCCCCTCGCACTAATACTTTTGCACTGCAATAAAAAATAAAATAAAATTATTACCAACAAAGTTTCTAATAAATGTCTATATACATAGGTTAGAAGGGCTTTTATTTCTTTTCTTTTTAATTCGTAATTAAAATAAATTCAAAATGTTTATTCCATATCGCCCCAAGATAAAAGATGCAACGTTCGTTCTTTTGGTTTTTATATTTGCAAAACTAAAAACTGTTTTCATCTATGTATGGCATTATACACACTCCATCAACCTCATTTTGAAAAAATAAAATAAAAATTGGATGCAAATGTAACATTTATATCATAATGATCTAAAGAAAGAAAGAAGAAAAAGAAGAAAAAATGTATATAACGCACCTTCCAAAATCACATAGTTTAAGTACTCCGGTTTCAGGATCCAAAAGTAAATTCTGCGGCTTTATGTCTCTGTGGCAGACACCCTGTGCGTGAATGTAGGCCAAGCTGCGGAACAACTGGTACATATACAACTGAAAACAAGGAGCAAATCAATCAAACACAGAAAGCAAGTTTGTTTTCTTTCATGTATTAAAGTTAATGCATAAAATTATTAAAATGCAATTATTAAACCAGACCATCTGTAAACTGGAAATCACTAAAAACCGGACAGAACCTTTTTTAAAAACCAGGAAAGAACTTATCCTCTCTAAACCGGATCCCTCTTTAACCAGACATTTGTCTTGGTCCCAAGGGTGTCCGGTTTAGAGGGGTTTCACTGTATTAAATTTAATGCATAAAATTATTGAAAAGCAAATGTGACAATGTCCCTTTAAGACGACTATTAAAGCGGGTCGAGTCTCACCTTTATGTATAACATTGGAATCGTCTGCTTTGACTTGCTGTAGTGTCGTGCCACTCTGTACACCGTTTCTGGAACATACTCCAGTACGAGGTTGAGGAAAACTTCGTCTTTCTGTCAACATAAACAAACCTTGTTGTAACAGCGAGCAGCATTTACATATTATAATTATTATCCAAGATGGCTTACGCAAAAACGCAAATTTCTTTATGCAGCTTCCAATGCACTGAATTAATGGGGTTGTTTGCTAGACATCTTTCATTTAAATTTAACATTTGCATGATATAAAATATATTATAGTCTTAAAATGTTCATTATTTGCCATAAATAGCATATTTTGGAACCCATATTTGTTAATCATGAATAAAAATTATCTAATAAACATTGTGATTTAAAATTTAGAGAGGGAAACAAATTACAAATATATATTTTTTTAAACATAAATTTGCTAAAAGACAAACATTACTTAAAAGACTGAGTCTGCAGAGTGAAAATGTTTCATAAGACTGAACCACTCTGATGTTAGAAAAAGTTAAGGTTTGTTTTGTTTAACAACACCACTAGAGCACATTGATTTATTCATCATCAGATATTGGTTGTCCAGACTTTGTTACTTTTGACATTTAGTTTTAGAGAGGAAACCCACTACATTTTTCTATTAGTAGCAAGGGATCTTTCATATGCACCATCCATATGGGACTGCACACAGGGCTCGACCTTAGCGGTATCACGGGGTGTTTTGACCATTGAAATAAATGTATAAATTAACGAATATTTTCAATGTTAAAAATATTAATCTTTCTTACAAATTAATTTTAATGAAATCTCTCTGATCGTTTGCTATCGCTTTGCGCGATAACCTCGCTAAAAATGACATCTGATCGTGTCACGTTATAACACAAACACATGTGGCAATCCCCTATCTGGGATAATTGGCTTTCGGCATTTACAAGTTTATTGTCATCAATAAAAAACGCTATTGTTTTGGAATAAAGGCAAGTTTTGTTAAGATTCTTCAAAATTGCACCTATTGAACATAGTTGCAGCCATTTTAAGTATTAAAATATGCAATATTGATCTGAAGATCATACGATTAGCAGACAGCTGAGTTCTACTCGTGACAACCGTATGAAGTGTTTCAATAATATTTTGTAAGCCTTCATTACAAGATTAGGCCTAAAATAAATAATAATAATAAGAATAATAAATACTTTGTGTATTTCTGGAATCGTACCAAACAAGTTGGTTTGTCCATTTGCTCACGATTTACAAAAACCCACCCTAAAACGTTTAAATAAAAATAAATTATTTTTCTTTTTTCTCTTTTCTTTTATAGAACTTTGTGGGGCTACCAATTTTTACTAAGGTCTACTAGATTTTATAACCTGGTAGCCCGGTGGGCTACCAATGAAAAAACGTAAGGTCAAGGCCTGGCACATACTACGGCCTTTAATATACCAGTTGTAGTGCCCTGGCTGGAACGAGAAATAATGATGTTAAAAATGCAACACTTGGAATTGAGAAAATGGCCACCACAAAAAACATATTCAGTGAAAAAACAAACAAACCATAACAAACAAAATCAAGTCTCCAAAGCATTTTCCACAGCAGTTTCGCAGTTAATGTGTAAGAGTAAATGCTGCAGAAAAATGTATCTAAAAAATAAGTTTTTAATCTCAAAATTCTTAAATAAAATTAAAATATATAATTTACATACATGTACACATTTGTTACATTTATCAAAATTCTCAATCTCAAAACTGTAAATTAAAAATTCTTAAATAAACATATAATTTACATATACATTTGTTAGTTGTGTCGAAACTACAAATATTTGCCTGTTTGTTTCAACACTCAACTAATTTTCAGTTGATATATTGTACTGGTAGTAATCATACAGTACTTCCTAGAAATATTAATGTTACCTACAAAGTATATAGACTTTTTACAGAGACGAAACATACACAGTGGTAAAGGTGAATAGATGTAAGGAATGAGAAAGAAAAGAGTAATTTCTGTAAACGAGTACAGGTAGATGTATACTGTATATGGCTGCTGTGATCAAAATACATATAACATCTTTGAAAATCTCTCCACTTGTAGAAATATTCAAACAAGTTAATAAACTGTATAGCTACACTCGGTTCTGTTCTGACAGAAGTTACGAGGATTTCCGATTACCCAATATCAGTGTGGCCATCTAAGTCATAATGACGTCATTTTGTATACTTTAATTTCGATAGTCGCGTTAATGATTTAAATAAATAATTAAACAAATCCACACATTGCCTAAACTATACCAATGTTCAGGCACATAGTAATATATTGATGTAGTTTGCCGCAATTATTAAAGGAATACTAAAGCAAGGCTTTTGGACTGGTATGCACATTCAACGATACATAATGCACATTATTGCTTAATATCAACAAGTATAATCGTAAAGTTAATTAATAAAATGGTTAAATGTGACGGCTATTATATATAACGGGTGCAGTCATTTTGTACCATCCCAGTGAATATGCCTGCTGGCGAGCTGGTGGTTACGCAATACCTAACGTGTCACGTCAGGAATTAGTCTTCGAACTGAAGAAACAAAACATACGGAAGCATCGCAATGTTCTGTAATAATATCCATCCCAGTAACACAGCAACGTATATACATGTATGTGGTAAAACTCTTTATTAAGTAGACTTTCCCATCAAAAATCACAAAACTGACCAATTACGTAGTCTCAAAGAAAAGAAAATTATCACTTGGGTATCATGAGTGGTCGTTTTTGCTCGAATGTATCCTACCAATAGGCCTAATAATATGCATAACTGATTCCATGCGTCCAGATCACTTAGGACGTGGTGATGATGAAGTAATGGAATAAACATGCGTCTGGAATGCGTCTTTAAACTGGGACGGTTTCATTATCACATGTGGTGATGAGTAGGCGTCCAAGTCTGCTTTCCATACGTTTAGGTACGCATCTTAACGCGACCCCTTATATGGACTCATGGGTTTTGAGAATGGACTCATGGAAATGAGCCAATTCAGGAGCAAATGAGCCCACTGGAAAAAATGGACTTCTGGGAAAAAATCCTTAATGCTACACCCGAGACCCTGGGCTGTCCGTGTTTTAGTATCAGACCCTGGGCTGTCCGAGTTTTAGTATCAGACCCTGGGCTGTCCGTGTTTTAGTATCAGACCCTGGGCTGTCCGTGTTTTAGTACCAGCCCCTGGGCTGTCCGTCTTTTAATATCAAGACCCTGGGCTGTCCGAGTTTTAGTATCAGACCCTGGGCTGTCCATGTTTTAGTATCAGACACTGGGCTGTCCATGTTTTAGTATCAGACACTGGGCTGTTAGGCCCTGGGCTGTCCGTGTTTTAGTACCAGCCCCTGGGTTGTCCGAGTTTTAGTATCAGACCCTGGGTTGTCCGAGTTTTAGTATCAGACACCGGGCTGTCCATGTTTTAGTATCAGACACTGTGCTGTTAGGCCCTGGGCTGTCCGTGTTTTAGTATCAGACCCAGGGCTGTCCGTGTTTTAGTATCAGACCCAGGGCTGTCCGTGTTTTAGTATCAGACCCAGGGCTGTCCGTGTTTTAGTATCAGACCCAGGGCTGTCCGTGTTTTAGTATCAGACCCAGGGCTGTCCGTGTTTTAGTATCAGATCCTGGGATGTCTGTCTTTTAGTATCAGACCTGTCTAGCTAAATTTCTCTAACTGGGAGCAGATAAATATTTCAGCAGTCATTTCAATGTAAACATTAGTGAAGAATGCCATTATTGTTCTAGGGCAACATGCCTATATGTATTTCACAACACAGCATACAGTCATGCCTGTGCTAAGCAAACCCCTAAGGAAGGAAGGAATGTTTAATGATGCACTCAACACATTTTATTTACAGTTATATGGCATTGGACATATGGTTATGAACCACATATATATAGATGCACAATCCCACAGACAGGATAGTACATACCACAACCTAAATTGTTACACCAGTTGTGGAGCACAGGTTGGAACGAGAAATAGCCCAATGGGCCGACCGATGCGAATCGATCCTAGATCAATCACGCATTAGGTGAGCACCCCTAAGGAAATGTCAAATGTAATCAAAACAAACAGCAAAATTTTAAGACCTGAATTCTGCCTTCAAAACATTTTGCAGCCCCTTCCTCCACCACCCAATACTCCCACCATATAGATGATCACATGGACAGGCTTGACTGTATCTAAACCACAACACAGACATGAGACGCACGACAAAGTGTGCACAGAACATAAAAGCTTATTGAAATTCGATCTTACTGGCCACTCCACTTTAGATCTGTCAGAAGATCTAGTTTGTTTTGTTTAACAACACCACTAGAGTATATCAATTAATTAATCATTGACTACTGGCAGGGTTTTATTTCTAAAATGGTGGGGAATGGTGCCAATTATCAGTCTAGAAACAGATGATAGAACCCTGACTGGATGTCAAACATTTGATAATTCTGACATGTAGTGTTGAGAGGAAACCTGCTACATTTTTTCATTAGTAGCAAGCGATCTTTTATATGCCCTTTCCAACAGACAAGACAGTACATACCTTTGATATACCAGTTGTTGGGCACTGGTTGGGATGTGGTGAAAAACCCAATTCGAGAATGGGTCCACCAAGGGGATTTGATCCTATAACCCAAGCACAAGGATCATCTAGAAAGTAATAACACTGGCTGACGTCAGATCTATTGATGGTGACCCAAGGCCGAGTGGTAGTAAGATCGGGCTCCAATGGGACGGATACTGCACCTATTAGCTACACGTACACCTCCACCAATGAATCATGCAGAAAAAATCTAATTTATCGCGACACACCTTCCCTACCTTTTCGCCAGCTGAGTAAAAGAAATACTTCAGCTTCACTATATTTTGATGTTCTAGTTTCCGCATGATTTGCAGCTCTCGATTCTGAAATAAAAAAGTAACACATTAGATACAAGAATTCTGAGAGTACTTCTAAAGTAATACATATATGTCCCTTACCAGCCCCAACAAATGTTCTTACCTCCTACGTTCAAGGAAAAATATATGATAAAGCTATACATAGAATTTCAACTCAATATCTTGAGGACTTCCAAACTAAATATCTGGTAAACAAATGTTCATGTCTAATAAGTTCAAGGAAAATAACTGTCAAAAATGAGTAAATCACCATGAAATTCAAAAATTTATCTGGAACCATATATGATAAAACTATACACAAAATGCCAGCTCAATATCTTGAGGTATTCCAAACTAATTGTCTGGAAAACAAATGTTCATATCTCCTAAGTTCAAGGGCAATAAGTCTGTAAAAATGTGTGAAACTTGATCTGTAACGGAGCTCTTTTTGAGGCATTGTGGGGGAAAAAATGTCCATAAAACGTAAGTGTGACAGGCGTACATACGGACGGACAGACAGACCAGTAGGGGACTAAATAAACAAGAATTCTGTGAATTACATTCATAAATGTCTCGCCTGTCATAAACGAATTCACTGTCACCCACAGCTGCTGATTGATGGTCATCTCAATGCATGTTAAATGCTTAATAAACTTCATATTTTTGGTAATATACATGGAGGTGAGCATTCATACATGTAACTATAAACCAAGTTTCATTGACGTAGGACTGACAGTTTGTGAAAAATAGAGATAAACGCAAAATTCCTTTAATAAATTTTATATTTTTGTTAACATACATTGAGGTGACAATTCATAGATTTAACTTTAAAACAAGTTTCAATGATGAAAGACCGATAGCTTGTGAAAAACAGAGCTAATGCAAAACTTTAACATTGAGCTAAAAGCAAAATTTAGACCCCATTGTCAAAAAAGTAATACCTAAATGAGTAAATATTTTAATTAGCAACAACAACTTTTATTAGCAGTCCATGAAATACATCATATCACCATGGACATTACTCACCCAATTGGTCCTTGTGTTGAAAATTTACACACAAAAAGATATTTTGCTTGCCACATTACCGTAATTCACTTACAGTGAAGAATAGTAACATTATTTAAACATTTGGTCACAGGTACATTTTCATTTATGACAGACTCAAACTGATCTACATAGTAATTTTGACATGTATAGATAAAAAATTTATTTACAGGCCTGGGTCCCATTTTATGAAGCGATCTTAATGCTGAGATCACCTTGAATGCACAACTATCTAATGCACTTAAGATTATCTTGGTGCTATACGATCGCTTCGTGAAACTGAGTCCTGGTCTGATTAATGAAATTATTGTTCTTTACTAGAAAGACGACAGTTTTGTAGCATGGGTATCATGATGATACATTTATAGTGGCAGAGAAATTTAGGTAACCCATTTCCTTTTTACATATTCTGTCATGTCCATGTAACTAATGTCCTAAATTTAATGTCCCAGGGAAGGGGCCCATGTTCGGACCCACAAAATGCTTGGATAAAGCCCTGTGCTTGTACCAAAATTGTTTATACAGATTAATTTCCATGAGTGATGCGCGAACAAAGCAATGTTTGTCGCAATACTGAACAGATGTCATATGATGTCACCTTAAATCGCTTGTCCTGAAGAACTTTCTTAATTGCCACATGCTCGGAGGTTTCCACAAGCCGAGCTTGGTACACGACCCCAAACGACCCATTGCCAATGACCTTGGCATCTGTATAGCTCACTTCCTGTGGCTTGTCGGGTCCCGTCCCAGATGTGGCGAGGACTGTCGTAACCTTACTACCATCTTTACCTGAAACAAAACAGAAGACGATTAACATCTCATTTCAATGATAACATTTTATTCCAAGTGTTTGTCTTAAAAGCATAGATCCAGGCCTTCTAGAATATGGTGGCCCGATGCCCGATACAACCCTATGTCCTACGATCATACAAAAACAAAAGAAACATCTACAAGTCACTTCTTTCGATTTGCTATCACATGCAATATTTCACTAACAAATAGTTGGCCACCAGCAATCTCTGACCCATCCATGACATCAATATACCTACTGATATAACTTTATTTAAGGTTATAAAGTGTAAACATTGGAAAAACTAAAGTTCATTGTTTTGCCGCCATTTAGTTTTTTTACACTGAAATCCAAAGATTTGTTACTCTAATACTAATAATATGCAAAACGGTAACCAGTCTTTTATTAGTTTTAAAGGTTGCACGTCACTATTTACAAATACTTTAAATGTGTATTTTTTTAGCTATACATGTGTAAATTATTAATTTAATTTATAAAATACGACATAAAGTGCAAAAAAGTTTTTTTTAAAAGCTTATAAACACAGTATCATGAAATAGATAAATTTAACAAAGTACCCAAATTGCAAAATTTCGAATATGGTGTGTGTGTGTTGGAGAGAGGGGGGAGGGGGGGGGGAGAGTAAGCCTTAAACTGCAATACATGTACACTTTATGCTAATAAAGGTTCTTAATTGTTTCTTTTCTCTTTCTGTTTTTTGTGGGGGTGGGTGGGGGGGTAAGTTCCCATTCATAAGTAAATGAATAATGCTGTTAATTGTAATATCTCGGTAACATGGATTATTTTTTATAACTTAGGTGGTTTTAGTGGAAACAATTATTTTAAAATTTTAATAGGTACGGCAACTTTATTCTAAAGTGATGAAAATTATTTGCATATGTTTCTAAACAAATCATAAAGCATGCCCAATGAGCCAATCTGTTGTGTAAATTGACAAATTGATTAAACATGATCTCGGTATGAAAAATGGACATTAAAAAGTTAATTATTTTAATTTACTGTTTTTGTTTTGTTTTATCAACAGTTAAAATTGGGCAAGTGAATTTTTCACCATGGCCAGTGAATTTTCAAGAACCCCTGATAGATCTATTTTTAAAAATGAATTTCAGGTAATTAAATGTCTTGCCTGTATCTACCATAAACGTATTCAGTGTCACTGACAGTTGCATCCATCGATGCATGTTAAACATTAAAAAAATTAAACAATATTTAAAAGTTTAAACTATAATTAATTAAAAATATATTTGCAAACTGTCAGCAACAAACATTCTTCACTATCACCATGTTATCAGTGAGTATTATGTTTTGACCAACGTTGTTACCGACTGCACATAAAAAGAGAACATTTTTGTTGTTCCAAAAACACTTCCTTTTTAAACATGTACCAGTATGTGTCAAACCAAAGTTGAATTGCTGATTAAAACCCTAGAAGAAACACTTTAGATTGATCCTGGTATGATCAGGATTTTATTATCAGGCTCCTACATGTTACATTGTATAACCGATGAGATTGGGAAAATTAGCATGATTCATTTACAACTGAGACGTTTTTAAAAGGCCATTGCACACGTACATGTGTATGATGCAATACACCATTATTAAATTTATTTATTTGAACAAATATAAATTATAATTACAAAAATATTTACACATCTACATGTGTAATTGGGAATTTTCAATGCCACTTGCAAGGAACATTTTGTTTTCAAAATCTTGAAAATTGATTAGCAACTACTGTTTAATATTTTAAAACTGTGTAGCGATCTCTAAAATTTGTGTAGCGAATCATGACACGGACGGGGCTCATGTCCAGTACCGCAGAATGCCTCGATAAATAAACATCTGATGAACTACATGTATGTACATTGTATACTAGAGCTGCAACGATTCAGTGTTTCACATACGTTTACAGGCTATTGGCGATACATAATTAATTTTTCGGTACCCAAACAACCGAATATATTAGTGTTTTTTTGTTGTTGTTTTTTATCTTTATTATTAATATTATTATTATTAATATATAATTTAAAAAGAACAGTTTGTAAAGCAGTCGACTATCCATTACCCAACACTCACGATGGCCAAATTACAGGGCTAGCTCCGTCACTCGTCAAATTCGCCACTTGCAAATTTTAAACACAACTGGCGAATTTTATTTTCATTAGGTGAAAACATTTCATGTAATAATTAGTGTCTTGTTGAAAAATAACTCTGGGTTTTGCCTTTTTAAAAGATAATTTGGCGAAATGCTTTGCTCACCCAGAGCTAGCCCTGAATTACATCAGTCAATTAAGCAATGTTTTCGATAACAAAATTAGGCTCTTCTTGTGATAACAATGACGTACAAATAACAAATTGTAAAAATGTGGGAGTTTTTGTTTGTTTTTGTGTGCTTAAATCTTTTTTTAAGTTGAGGGTTTGTTGGGGGGGGGGGGGGGGGGGGGGGGTGGTGGTTGGGGGGCTGGCTGTTACAGAGGGTAAAATTACATACCCTAAAATCTTTGAATGTATCAAAGCACATGAATAGCAGTGTTAAATTTTTTAAACATTTCAAATCCATAACCACCTACGTTACCTAGTAAAGACACTTATTGTCCTCTTTGTCTGTGTATTACATAACCTCCAATTACTTTCTGGAATGACTATGTAAAAGCTACATGTTTTACGCGTAGCACCATCTGTAAGACCTACTGATGTCCACGATACTCGGCGTCACGCAAGAGAATATTGATTAAAGTTTGCTCCATTAAACGCCCGCTTTCTCTAGGCAGTGGTCTTGTTTTATCTGATCGTGTTAGCTGACACCACAGCCAAAAGTCAGAAAACTGTTCTTCAGAAAACAACCCTCCACTTACATTTAGGAAGTCTGTTAAAGCATCTAGGTACAGTTAAAGTTTTGTTTAACGACATCACTAGAGCATATTGATTTATTAATCATCAGCTACAAGATGTCAAACATTTGATAATCTTTGGCATATTGTCTTAAAACAGGAGACCTGATACATTTTTCCATTAGTATCATCCGACAGGCAGAACAACACATACCACGGCCTTTGATATTCCAGTTGACGTGCACTGGCTGAACAAGAAATGGCCCAATGGGTCCACCGATGGCGATCGATGCTAGACCGACCGCGAATTAGTTGAGAGCTTTACCACTGGTCTATGTCCCTTTCCTCACATACGTACAGAGAACATCTTGTTGAGTATCGCATACAAGCTCTATACATACCTGTAGAAGATTCAGAGATTGCTACACAGTTCAAAAATGTTAAATAATAGTTGGTTATCAATTTAAAGATTACATGTACATAATTAAATTGGCAAGACTTGCAAGAAATTATTTTCAAGTGCATTATATAATGAAATAACACAAATTTAACAATGCACCTACATAAAATTAAAACAAAATTGATTCCCATTTTATTAGTAATTTGGGGCTTAGAGTATTATACTATAAGCCTTTTAAACTGTGATACCATTTTTGTCGCCAGCTACAATAGTTCAGTTTACTTAAAACTTTTTTGCCAACGCTCTGAACAAAAACCATTAATGACAGTTTAATCGTCCACTATCAGTACCTAGTAGAAATATGATAACTATATATAAACCTGCCTTAATGGTGGTACATGTATGCAGCGGCTGTCGGCGGTTTCTAGAGAGAGGGGCACTGTTCAGACAGGGCACTTGTACTGTATTGTCTGACCTATTTCATGCACCCTTTATTTTTAGGCAAAGTTCTGAACTACGTCTGTACATAAAACGCTCCTTTAAATGAGCTGCTACTAAAATAAAACCACAAACTATTTGTACTTAATAATTTAATAAAGATATCCATTCTCCCTTAATTTCAAACAATAAATAAATGTTGATTGTGTGGCTTTCAGTTTCATTTCACACAAATGGGCCAGTTTGGTTAACAAAACACGTTGACAAACCCCACTATTTTCCCGAAAATATGAACAAGAACTTTGTAATGCATTGTTTGCAATCTTGCATTAGTTACCAATTTAAAAAATAATAATACATGATAACATTTTATTTATTCCAGTTATTTATGGGGGGCTGGGGGGTCTGAAGTGTAAGATTAAGATGGAATCCCAAAAGATCTACATGTACATGCAGATTACCTCACTGTTACCATTCTGGTTTTCTTTCCTTTAAATTTCTTTTTGTAATAAATCGCCCAAATCAATGCCTGTTTTACAAATACCATAGAAACCCTGTATTCATAATTCTTACATAAAAACACAAGAAGAAAATTTAACTGCTCCAAACAAAACCATGTGACATCACACGAGATTGGTTCTCTCAACGTCGGAAGACAGCGAGCAGCGCTGTGACACAAAGACAGCCTTTGCCGCAAGCTGTCCAATTAGGACCGAGCTTGGCAGTGATTATTTAAAGGCGGTGACAAAAGTCTGAAGAAAATCACTGAAGAATGGAACCGCCCCGAGATACAAAACTTCACAGCCGACGAATTAATTGCCCCAACTGTTACTGTTAGAGAGAGCCAATACTGGCAGTGTGCAACAGAATGTATTCTAGAACCCACAGGGAAAACTCATTTTGAAGAAAGAAAGAAAGAATTCTTTGTATTATAGACAGGAAAAAGGCATTTACAGTTACTTGTACCTGTATAGGAAGAACAGGGCTTGTCAGCATAATTATACTATAGGGAACAGGCATATATGTCATTGGTCTGCGTTGGTCAACTACTAAGGTTTCCCTCCAAAATGAAAGGTAATGGACAGAGGGCAGGGAAGAGACATATCAAACTACATTGTTGGAGGGGATATTTTACTTTAAATACCTGTATTTGCAAATCAAATTTAAAGAAAATAAAAATTGTTTTTCAAATGTAAATTCAGAGTGGTAATTCTATTACCGAACTGTCTAATTCTGTTACCGGCATTCAATGTTGTACAACAAAATTATGAAAAGATAATTTGTAATATAATTTCTATTTTGTTAATCACAAGTCATTAGGTCATCATTTCATCATGAAGATAAATAATTCTTTCATCATACTTCAGAGTTTGTTGATGTGTTGCGGTGCCCGTAAAAATGGTGTCATTTTTGCGTAATTCTGTTACCAAACTTTAATTAAGTACTTATGCACTACACCTTGCAGTAGGGAGTCTCACTTCTGTCCATAACAAACACTAATGCAGTACTATAGTATCACATAGTTATATCATTATGATAATTTTTCTTATGTGGACTAGCTGAGTTTAATGTAAGAAATATCTCTCCAACTCGTAATTCTGTTACCGTGGAATTGCCCTACCAATAAATTTTAATTCTTGGTGTGCCCACTTAGATTATTGTTGCCATGTGGTGTAACCATGGCACAACTAAGAGAATATAAAAAAAATTAATATATGGTAGCACTGTAGGAGGGCAATATTAAAATTAAGCTTCAAAAGGTAATTGACGCAACGAGGTCATGCTATAAGTTCAAGTTTTTATTCATAAAAATCTATTCCAAATTTATTAATTTGTGTTGTTTGGGAATTACCATTATGATCTTAGAAATAAAATGCCTTATTTACCTTTATCATATTCATCCAATTTTAATGACATTTTTTAAAAACGATTTCAATGCAATTTGGGCTCTATTCTTAGGTCTCACTACTGTCTACACAGATGTCATCTGCCATTCAAACCCATGTTAAATTGCCCAACTTCAAACGAAGATTGCCAATAAAACGGGTTCTCGTTGGCACTAACAACATACACCATTGCGAACATACATTATATAAGTATTTATTTTCACTCCAAAATTGACCACATTTCCATCTATGTTTTTTGCTATATGACTGCATCTGGCTGTAGTACTGGTCCGAACAGGTGGTACATTAACCGATTCACTCCGGCTGTCTCTTGCACTATACACACATGTCCCAAAAGGTCGATGCACAATATTACAAAATAACATGGGCAAAATACAGCCAGAAGGCATAAACATACATATTGTTTTAATTCTTCACCATTTCCTAGAAGTGAATATGTGAACCATAACGTGTCACAATTAGGAACTATAGTGGACCGTGATCAATCAACTCTCACCCGGAAGTGATCTGTGTAGTGAGACCTTAGGAGGAAATAGCACAAATTAAAGATGGCCGCCATGGTCACATGACACAGTTTTGAATTAAAACCTGAGTATTTTATGGTTTATTGACTATTAACAACTAATTCTATGTGAAAAATAAAGGCATAACAGGGAGAAAAAATTTCATTCTAGAGGTATAATTTTTCGTGGAATTGCCCTATATACATTAATTTCTGATCAATATAAAATACATGTATGCTATGTATACATTGTAAATTTATAGTAAGTAAATGTTATCATAAAAAACAATATAATAATGATGTATAAAATCATGTTTTGAATAGAGCGCACACAAATATATATATATAATTTTTACCCACAGTGACATCATGAGCACATGTATGTAAATGCAATGTGCAGCAAAACTGAGTGCTGTGACTGGCCAAAACTTCATACTACAGAGTGTTTCTGCCAGAAATAAATTTGTGGGTATGGCACTATGGAATTGAATACAACCACGTTCAACAGGGGTATGGGGGGGCCTCCCCGGAAAGAAAATGGGTTAAGTTTCAGGTTAGAGTTAAGAATATCATACAGTAATGATAAGCGTAATTAATTTTGTCAAGAAGTTAACATAAAAAATAAAATCTGCCAAAAAATTTGGGTATGGCACCATACCCGTTTTACCCTTTGGCAGAAACCCTGCTACATCATCGAAATTTCCAGCAGAGTTCAAGTTATACCATGACAGAAAATTTATGTGATACATGTACCTTTTTTTAAATTTAAAAAATAAACCACTGTACACAAATTAAAAAATGGTACATTGAACCATGACAAACATTGAATTAGCAGTGTTTCTGCCAGAAAGACATTTTTGGGTATGGCGCTATAGAATTGAATGCAACCAGTCAACAGGGGGGTATGGGGGACCTCCCCAAAAAGAAAATGGGTTACGTTTAGGATTAGGGTTAAGAAATCATACAGTAATGATAAGAGTAATTAATTTTATCAAAAGTTTAACTTTAAAACAATTCAATTTGGGTATGGCACCATACTTGTTTTACCCTCTAGCAGAAACCCAGATCAGAGGTAGATGTTTAAGGATTCTGACAGAACTATTTAAACATAACATTAAAAGTGATAGAAATAAGAAGAATTTCTGACTAGTACACCGGACAAATACATGTCCGCCAATATTTTCACTTGTCTGAATAGATTTTCACTTGTAGGGACAAACAGACAAGTGCTTATTTCAAACACTGCTCAGTGTTCTCGCTGCTCCATTTAAGCGGCGCTGCCCACCCTGATATTGAATTTTGCCGCCTTCCTTTCACGTTCTACTGCC
This sequence comes from Gigantopelta aegis, assembly GCF_016097555.1. Classification (NCBI taxonomy): domain Eukaryota; kingdom Metazoa; phylum Mollusca; class Gastropoda; order Neomphalida; family Peltospiridae; genus Gigantopelta; species Gigantopelta aegis. The sequence goes on along the minus strand of NC_054710.1, from coordinate 19,239,113 downwards.
CTCCTTTATTTTTCTGCGCCCCTCTTTATTTTCCCCGCACCTTACTCTATTTTACAGCATCTATCTCCACTATTTCAAAATATACACTTTTTGCCACACAAAAATAATCATCATTCTACACACAGGACATCAAAGGAAACAATTATTTAAGCTGCATTGTGTGTACGAAAAAGCAACTGATGAAAAACTTCAGTAGCTTACGACAGTTACCGTAACATCAGGGGTCGAATTTTACACTTTCCTCAAATAGTAAATTTCGAAACGGAATAGTAAAACAATTCTTCCAATATTCCGTCATGAAAGTGAAAATACAGCATGGAATACCGAAAATCGCCTGAGACTATTCCGCTTATGCTTTTTCTTCAGCTACATATTTTGCAGAACAAATCCTCGTGCTACTAAGACCTTTCTCATGCACTTACTGGTACAAAATAAACGTCTTTTTGATCGAGACTAATGTTTGGAGTGAGTTCGTTTGTAATTCCAGCTAGTACGCAGTAATGCATAGACTAGTATATAAACAACTGTTCATTACGCAATGTTGTACAGGGCGACGTAGCACAGTCAGGAAACCAGTGGTACATTAATAATTGAAGAGATAGTACATTTTTAGACGGAATAGTGTTTTTTAAAATTCACTATTCCTTTGGGATAGTGGTAAAAAAATTACATTTCAACCCCTGAACATAATTTAACAACCTCTATTTTGTCCCATACCTGTATCCATTTGTATGTTAGATACATGCAATAAAAGTTATATTTTACAGGCCTGCGCAAATTAAAAATTTGCATACCCGGAAAAGGGGTTATGCCAAAAGATTTCGCATAACCTATTTTGGTTTGCATAACCTGGGTTTTTTCTTTATAATTAAAAATATATATATATACTTAATTTTGAGAAACAAGAGAGTGGCAATGTTAAGTAAAAAGTATATGTATACAAATGTTTAAGAGATTTAAAAATAATAATAATGATTAGAACTATTGTAATAAATTACCAAAACATAGTGAATGTCAGGCTTGACCTATTATATAAAACACATCATGTGTGCATAACTATGTGTGAATGAATAAGAAGCAAGGCAATTGCTTACCATTAATTTTATAATATTAGTCTTTTATGTGTATATAATGTCATGACATTCAGTCATGAGTGGGGAGACTCACTGTCATTATCACTGACACTGTCACTATCTGATTCGGAATTACAGTTAATAATAGTCACTGTGACTCTGGTTTAGCCTGGTTGCTGATCCAGTTTTAGATTGTAATGACCATCAAAATATTTCCATTTTTCATTGGTTAAATTCGGCTATAACACCTTCTAACAACCAATGGGAATGCACCTACTTCGCAAGATATTTATACAAACTCGACTGGCTATGTTACGCGCTACGAAAAAGCACTGCGCCAGGAACAAGTCTAATGTTTGTACTCACGATAAAAATATGTTGGTACGTTGCCAGGATTAATCATTCAGTAAATTTTACACGAACGGTAAATCGGTTATGCCAAATAAAATGACATAACCGATGCACAAACAAAATGGTCGTTCGTGCAATTTGTGCATGGCTGTTTTATTTGAACAATGAAAATATTTGTTATCGACTCGACAATCTCCGACTGAAAAACACTTATTTATTTTCATTGGTTAAATTCGGCTATAACACCTTCTAACAACCAATGGGAATGCACTTCGCAAGATATTTATACAAACTCGACTGGCTATGTTACGCGCTACGAAAAAGCACTGCGCCAGGAACAAGTCTAATGTTTGTACTCATAAAAATATGTTGGTACGTTGCCAGGATTAATCATTCAGTAAATTTTACACGAACGGTAAATCGGTTATGCCAAATAAAATGACATAACCGATGAACAAACAAAATGGTCGTTCATGCAATTTGTGCATGGCTGTTTTATTTGAACAATGAAAATATCTGTTATCGACTCGACAATCTCCGACTGAAAAACACTTATTTGGCGCCAAATGTTTCACATGATCAGACCGGTTATTCTGTCTTTTGTGTCCACTAACTAGCATGTGATATTTTGTCCTCAATTGCAGATTTAATTGGTCGTAACTAATGAATTTTACTTTCTGTCATGTCTGTCATTCTGTTTATTCAGCAATTCTTTATAAAATATTATAAACTTTTAATTTTTGGGGGGGATATCACCGCTTAAAAAAATAACGGAAGTAGTTGTGTTTATAATTAAAATAATTTATCTTGGATTCCAAATAATATATACACTGCCTTTCCAAAAACAAAACTACTTTTTATCAAAGCGATCGATTCATATTCGATGAAGATGGAAATAAAATCAATATATTTTTCTTAAACCCACATCAGTGCTCTACAAAGCAAGTTCAAATTTATTCTTCCCTGACCAGTAAAGTACATTTGTGTATAATATTTTAGTTGCCAGCCACTTATTTAGTAACCAGCTAATATATACAGGCATGTACGCGGGGTGTGTGTGTGTGCGTGTGAGTGAGTGGGAAGGGTGCATACGCACCCCCCCATAGTCCATCCGTGGATGTGTAAAAATGCATCTCCTGCATTCTAGATTTAAAAACATTGCCATAATTGTTATTATGACCGCATTCGAATGAACTCGTGAATGGGTAATTCCTAGTTGTTAAATAGTAATTACAAGTTACTGTTTGTGTCTGTTACTGTTAGTATCATTATCAAATTCCGTACCTAATAATTGTATTAAACAAAATTAAGCGAATTACTATTTCAATGGCACTGCTAAGATATGCATTTAAATTGCAGTAGTCATTAAAAGTTAAATAAAAGCATTGTGATAATAATTACCAGGCTTCAACATGTTACTAGTAGTTACCAATCGTTTCAACGTGTTACTAGTAGTTACCAATCGGCTACCTTACTTTTGGTTTAAATAATATTTATTTTCGTCACATACTGCCTTGTAAATAGTTGTGTCTTTAAAGCCATCTAAGTTGAGTCATGAAAATATAAACATGTTTTCATCCTCCACTGGTGAACATGACTTCCGACGTGATTAAAACAACATTCACGACTGGAGACATCGTTATCGTGGAGGGACCCGTTATCACGATAAGCACGAGACGATTGGAGCGCAGCATAACACATATACAAGTCGACATTTAAAATAATTAACATTTGAGTTTGAAACAGACAAGTAAAGACACACAGTGACTCAACAATCTCATTTTAATACATAAATAAAACCTGGCTCTAACTGGGACAGGACCGACTTGGTCCAAAACTGAACTGGGGCCAAATTATTTCCAAACGCTTGAAATTCAACTTAAGGGAAATAACATCATAATGAAGTATTACCTCTCTTATAACATGACCGTTATTCATAGTCCGATTAACTTGTCTCAAACTTTTATTTTTCCAACAAACTACCGATAGAAAATGTGTGTTATGGAAGATAAATTGCTACTGGTCCACTGTGTTTTCCGATGTCCAGTTTTGTTTATAAATTAAAGTAAAATTATTGGACAGTCGCCAACTGGCGAATGTGATTTTATTTTTTAGACGCCAGGGAATGTTTTTAGTCGCCATGGCGAGTATTTTACTCGCATTGTAGAGCACTGACATTAGGGGATCACTTTACAAACATCTGTATTGTTTTACATATCTTCAAATCTTTATTAAAATAATATTAGAACTTTTATCGGTTCTGTAAAACCAGAATTGCCCATGAATGCCACATCGACAACTGTCACAACATGAGTCGGCTTGATTCGTATCAACTTTTTTGTACCAAATATTGAGAGGCAAAATAATGAGTATGTCTTTCCACAAAATCGACCAACCAATACACAACAATATATGGTAACCAAGCTTTCCTTTTTCTTTTTTTTTTGCTTTTCGGTCGGTGTATTTTTTTTTTGGGGGGGGGGGGTAAGGGCGTGGTGCCACACGGCCTCCCTCCTTTAATTTCCACCCAGTGCGAATACTGTTGCTTAATACAGAAATTTTTTTTAATTCTGTCTCATAATCTTGGCCTTTCAACCCAAAATTATAGATTCACTAAAACATGAAATATCACTAAATTTACAGCCTGGGGGGTGTGTATCACACGGCTACCAAATCTGGAGTTAGGGGTGGGGCATATCAGACAATAAATACCATCTTTGCTTTCCAAAAACAAGCAAAGAAGAAAAAAAAAAACATAATAGAAAACATTCTCTTTCAAAAAGAATATTATTAATGTATATGTACATTAACTGTGATGTAAATTACACTGCAATATATTGCCAATAATGAATACCGTGTGTATTCACATGATTAGTGACATCCCAATTGGCCATTATAAATAATAAAGCAAAGCACAGATGCTAAGAACTGTATGACTGCATAAATAACAACTGATTGAGAAGCTGACTGAAATTATGGGATAACCAACAATAATTATCAACTTATCAACGTATAAACAGTCAATTGTGCGGAATCAGCTGGGCACATGAAACAGAAATTGATTGGAGCCGCCATCTTTTGTCATGGCTGACCCCAGTATGCAGTAACTTACTGACTGTCTTCATTCCACCAAAACTCGCAGACTGTCCAGCTTTTCCACCTTCGGCAAATGATGTCGTCCTTGGTCGCCCGCTCATTATATACAACAACTAAAATAGCAAGTCCGAATGTCCACGGGTGGCTAAATGAAGTTCACAGCATTAAGTCTGTTACATTTCAGAGTATTAAAACAAAATTATCACTCTTGACATTCAGTCTAAAGAAACACATTCTCGTAACCAACGACACTTGAAAACACATTTAGTAGCCATTTGGAAATTCGATAGCCTTATGATCATTTATAACTGCCGTCGGATCTTTGAATTTGATGAGAAAATGTCAATTTTATCTACTATTTGTTCTGTGTTTGTCGTTTCTGGTTTCTCGCAATCGTTTCCAATGGCTGATCAATTTCCGTACAATGACGATTGTTCCGAATAGTAAAACAAAATACCTCGGCAACGCTCGCTGACTAATCAAAACATAAGAAATATTTTTACGGACTCTAACGACTAGTTACGGAAATAAAGGATGAGTACGCATATATAACTTGATCAAGTTTAACTCGACCCTTTTCCTGTCTTGGACAGAGAGGCCGGCCAAGGCCGGCAACTGTGCCCACGACAGGCGTGCGCTACAACAGCTTGCTCTGAACGTGCACGTAAAACCCTTTGACCTTGACCTTGACTCGACCCTGCTTGTGTTTAAAGAGTACATGTATAATTAAACAAATTACGGTACCTATCATTGTTATAAATTGAAATGAACTGATTCAACGTGTCCATAAACTACTTGAGTTAAATATAAATGTAAAAAAGTACGTATTATATACACAATGTATAATAGTTTACTTTTTAATATTCCTAAGATGCCAACCTTACACCCCCTTCTTAACATCCAGTATCCGTGCCTGGTTGTTTTTTTGTTTTTGTTTTTTATAGTAGCTTTCAGGGTGGTGGTGGGGGGGGGGGTTCTTTTAGTAAAAATTCCTAAACATTAATTTAATTTATAAATTAGTGTTAATGTCTAAATGATGGGACGAGTTGATATGGGGTCGTCAGATTTGGGACGAGTTGAGTAGTAGCGCAAATATAGTGACGTCTGCAAAGTGTGTGCACTACGATTTACTTTTGGGGGAAACGCGCAAGGGACGTGCATCACTGCATGTCGAAATGAAAATATCCAGTGACTGATTAAAAAGTATTAACATAACATCAGTAATTCGTTTAAGTCACGGGATATTTTACGTAACTAATTAAAATACTGATTAATTTGTAACATGTTGGCCTCTTTCTTTTAACATAATCATAAACATAATATTATTTTTAAGATAAATTTGACAGTCAAATTATTTGTACGAGGGGCAATCGACCGCAATAATCCGAAAGTCGTGGCACGAAAGAAATACAAGGGGCCATTCAAGAAATACATAACTTGATGTGGGAAGCCGGTAATATGGAATGCGAGTTTGGTGTACCACTAGATAGAACGAAAAACCGTCCAATGGCATGGGCCCACCGACGAGAATCGAACCTAGACGGACTGCGTATCAAGCGGGCTACGTCCTGCACATTGCCTTTTATAATACATTTCTTAGTTTAAAAAAAAAAATCATTTGCTATCATTCTGGATTCCTTTCACTCCCCCCAAGACTAGTTTAAGGAGATAAATTTTAGCTCCCCATAAGACTTGTAACATGTGAATAATAATAGGAAAGGAAATGTTTTATTTAACGACGCAGTCAACACATTTTATGAGGAAATCTGCTGTTGCCATTTCATGGGCTAGGCCTACTCTTTTCGATTAGCAGCGAGGGATCTTTTATATATGCACCATCCCACAGACAGGATAGCACATACCATGGCCTTTGATATACCGGTACCAGTCTTGGTGCATTGGCTGGAACGCGAAATAGCTCAATGGGCCCACCGACGGGGATCAATCCCAGACTGACTGTGCAGCAAGCGAGTGCTGTACCACTGAGCTACGTCCCGCCCGTGAGAATAATAATAAGTACTGGTACTAAAGTCCTGTAAACAGAATAGATCTAAGACTAAGGACAGGCAGCGTCGGTGGTGTAGTATTTTTTTGTTTTTTAAGTCTTGTTAATGGGAAGTGAGAATTTAAAAAGGAGTACTAGGCTATACATTAGGGCCTCCACGAGTCCAAAATATTGGACTCGAGAACTCAACACTTACACCAGATGATAATGAGACTCGGGAATAAAATAAAATGGCATTATTCTTCTTAATTCCAGTGCTGAACATGGATGCCAATTCTGACGTAATACACATTAGTACTATATAGTATAGTGAGTGACAATATGTAGGCTATATTGTAACAATTGTAGCCTATTGCATTCCACATATTTGACTTTTGTTTTCCCTTCATGTTTCATAGCACTATAATGTAACCATATGGCAAAATGACGTAAAAATATAATTAAATGAGAGTGCTCTTCCTGGTACGGGTACTTGAGTGGTGTGAACAGACTCGAGTCTTTACTAGACTCTGCCCATGCCTGTGTACTTGAGTACTGTACTAGTGGAGAGCCGAAATAAATGTACTTGTATTTATTCAAATGACCGTAATAAATCTATTCAGCTTTACAGAATATTATAGGGAAGGGGTATATATGTCTTTGTTAAGTGTATATATATATTGGAATAATTTGACAATATGTATATTGTCAAATTATTCCAATATATGTCTTTATATAAGAAGTTAAAAATGGGAATTATTTTCATGAATTAGGAATAAAAAATTACATATTGTTTGGGGAATGGTGCCGATTGTCGGGAGTCTAGAATCAAACGTGTAGGTGATGAAATCCTAATGGGATTAAAATGTATTTTCAGAAATGTATCAGAGTTGTTCCTCCAAGACTGCAAGAAAGAAAGATGATGTAACGATGGAAACCACTGAAAAGCCAGATAGTCTTAAACAAGGTAAAACAGGAGACTATATATGAAAGTCTTAGACATAACCAGTGAAGAGCTAGACAGTCCTAAACAAAGTAAAACGGGAGACTATATATGAAAGTCTTAGACATAACCAGTGAATAGCTAAACAGTCCTAAACAAAGTAAAACAGGAGACTATATATGAAAGTCTTAGACATAACCAGTGAAGAGCCAGACAGTCCTAGACAAAGTAAAACGGGAGACTATATATGAAAGTCTTAGATATAGGGCCTAACTAGTGACGAGCCAGACAGTCCTAAACAAAGTAAAACAGGAGACTATATATGAAAGTCTTAGACATAACCAGTGAAGAGCTAGACAGTCCTAAACAAAGTTAAACAGGAGACTATATATGAAAGTCTTAGACATAACCAGTGAAGAGCTAGACAGTCCTAGACGAAGTAAAACAGGAGACTATATATGAAAGTCTTAGACATAACCAGTGAAGAGCTAGACAGTCCTAAACAAAGTAAAACAGGAGACTATATATGAAAGTCTTAGACATAACCAGTGAAGAGCCAGACAGTCCTAGACAAAGTAAAACGGAGACTATATATGAAAGTCTTAGACATAACCAGTGAAGAGCTAGACAGTCCTAGACGAAGTAAAACAGGAGACTATATATGAAAGTCTTAGACATAACCAGTGAAGAGCTAGACAGTCCTAAACAAAGTAAAACAGGAGACTATATATGAAAGTCTTAGACATAACCAGTGAAGAGCTAGACAGTCCTAAACAAAGTTAAACAGGAGACTATATATGAAAGTCTTAGACATAACCAGTGAAGAGCTAGACAGTCCTAGACGAAGTAAAACAGGAGACTATATATGAAAGTCTTAGACATAACCAGTGAAGAGCTAGACAGTCCTAAACAAAGTAAAACAGGAGACTATATATGAAAGTCTTAGACATAACCAGTGAAGAGCCAGACAGTCCTAGACAAAGTAAAACGGAGACTATATATGAAAGTCTTAGACATAACCAGTGAAGAGCTAGACAGTCCTAGACGAAGTAAAACAGGAGACTATATATGAAAGTCTTAGACATAACCAGTGAAGAGCTAGACAGTCCTAAACAAAGTAAAACAGGAGACTATATATGAAAGTCTTAGACATAACCAGTGAAGAGCCAGACAGTCCTAGACAAAGTAAAACGGAGACTATATATGAAAGTCTTAGATATAGGGCCTAACTAGTGAAGAGCCAGACAGTCCTAAACAAAGTAAAACAGGAGACTATATATGAAAGTCTTAGACATAACCAGTGAAGAGCTAGACAGTCCTAAACAAAGTAAAACAGGAGACTATATATGAAAGTCTTGGATATAACCAGTGAAGAGCCAGACAGTCCTAAACAAGGTAAAACAGGGGAAATTGTGTACCCTCTAAAATGTACAAGAATAGATCAGGTTGACAACTCCACCCCCACTTAATGCTGAGACCCAAAACATATATTTTACAGGCCCTAAGCTTGATAAAAATAGGCCAAGTGAACATTTATTGGTACATTTCGTAAAGTTTTGCCAGTTTCTGAGTTTAATCGGAAAATTTCGTAATTTTACACTCTGTTCTAATCGTAATAGTTTGATGTAAAATACTACTTCCACTAATAAAATATAAACCACAGTTGTATTTTTCAATAAAAACTTATAATTATTAAGTTGTTGATAATGTACCGTTATGATAAAATGAAAGTATTAGCATTTTCTGGCATTACTGACATGAATGTGGCCAATGATTAACAACACTTGACTGGTCACTGCAAACGGTGCGACATGTGTCGATGTACAGTCTGGCACCAAAGTAAAAACACTGTCCGACATATGGCGACAAGGTGCCAAGTGAGCTATGACACTAAACAAGTTGGGGTCTTTACGTCTGTTGTGTGATTTCGTTTTTTAAATCAGATTAGGTCCAAAATATCATGGTGATCCTTCGACTTCTAATACTGCTAATAACTCGACGACTTGAGCAGACTTTTGACAAAAAACCCACTTATTTCGCCGGCAAGATTAGGGCCTGGTTTTATATACTGATGGAAAGAAATAAGGGAACACCTAGTATTTAATCCTCTACAAGAGTAGTGATACCTGTATAAAATACAGAGATGTAATATGGGGGTGAATGTCAGTAATGTGAGATTGACAGCAAGTACCACGGTTAGCTTGCTAATACTGCAGCAAATTAACATATAGTGGTAGCCAATGAAACTTGCCACCTGCCTGCTGACTAATGGTAAAAAAAAAAGGGAATTGAGCAAATTGTCATTTTTACCAGTGTTTAAAACAAGCAAAAATAAATTCTTGAAACTGATCACCATGAAATTATTTGAGAACAGTTTTATATGTTTTGTATATCTCCTTTCAGAAAAGATGGCTAAGCCAACAACAGTATTATGGACAAAAACACGTCACAGTAATAGAAAAACGAAAAAAGTGAAAACGGAAAATGATTTTCTGAAGGACACGAGCTGGACATTGACAGAGCGGAAACAACTGTTGGACGCATTTCTTCAGTCAGTTCTCTACGTTATTCTTTAATTAGAAAGTTCTTGCTTGAAGTGCTTGTGTCACAGGATCGAACCACCTCAATGGATCCACTCAACTAATTGTTTGGGTTTTTTCTCATTATAACCAGTACACCACAACTGGTCAAAGGCCGTGATATGTGTTTTCCTGTCTGTGGGATGGTGCATAATTAATCAATCCCTTGATGCATTAGGAAAAATATAGTGGGTTTCCTCTGATGACTGATGAGTCAGAATTACTAAATGTTTGACATCCAGTAGCCGATGATTAATTAATCAATGTGCTCTAGTGGTGTTGTTAAACAAAACAAAGTTTAAACTTTTAACTTTAATTAGACATTGGTGGCGGGATGTAGCCCAGTGGTAAAGTGCTCTAGTGGTGTTGTTAAACAAAACAAAGTTTAAACTTTTAACTTTAATTAGACATTGGTGGCGGGATGTAGCCCAGTGGTAAAGTGCTCTAGTGGTGTTGTTAAACAAAACAGAGTTTAAACTTTTAACTTTAATCAGACATTGGTGGCGGGATGTAGCCCAGTGGTAATGTGCTCTAGTGGTGTTGGGATGTAGCCCAGTGGTAAAGTGCTCGCCCAACCAGGGCTAGCTCTGGTATTCGCCAATTGCAAATTTTATTTTAATTTGGCGAAATCATTTTCTGCAATTTTGGGCGAAATTTTCTACTCTCTCAGAGCTAACTCTGTCTGATGCGTGGTTGGTGTGAGATCAATCCTCATTGGTGGACCCATTGGCCATTTCTTGTCCCATGACTGATATATCAAAGGCCGTGGTATGTGTTATTCTGTCAGTGGGATGGTGTATATAAAAGATCCTTTGCTACTAATGGAAAAATGTAGCACATTTCCTCTCTAAGACTATGTCAGAATTTCCAAATGTTTGACATCCAATAGCCAATGAATAATAAACCAATGTGTTCTAGTCATGTCGTTAAACAAAACATGGTTTTTTTTCCTACAGAAACACCCAGTCTACCAAGAAAAAAGATATAAATTTTCTTTAAAATTTGCGATTGCAATCCAGGTACACGTGCAGTGGGGAGGTTTTGGGGATACATAATTTTTTTCAATACATTTTCCAGGGTAGAATGTCTAATAAATTTAGCTCACCTCAGTCTAGACCCCATCACCCTCTACTAACATTCATGCACACGCATCTGCAATCAACAATGCTACTACAAAAACCTGTTGCAAAATTGATCTTTAACGGCATTTTTATCATTTTGGGGGTATTTGCTTTATTATCAGTTTTCTAAATTGCTGTTACAGGAATTTGATAGGATTCCATAAATGCAAAATTTTGGGTACCGTCGAAATAGTCCGGTTTACATAGAGGACCGGTTTAGACAGTGTTCATCCAGAGTTATGGTTCTTGAATGATCGACAACTCGCGATAAACAATGACATTTGAACCCATGGATGGTTGGGAAACACAGTCATACAAGCCAGACTTCCAATCGATTATTTCACAGACATAAAAAATATACCTAAAGGGACATTCCTGAGTTTGCTGCAATTTTTAAGATGTTATCCCCTAACGGAGACTTTTTAACGATTGTAATTACATCAATCAAATATATTTTTCTGCATTCAATATTAGTGGCTGCATATTAAACGTATTTCTGGTCGTTCTAATATTTGTACTAGGTTAAATTTCATTTTATTTCCTAAAACATTATTTATTCGTACGTACGAAATTATTTGAATACAAAATCCAGATCTAACGGCCTACCGCAATAAGAGTAAACTTCACACGAGTGTGATTACATTTTGTATTTGATCTTGCGACAGCATCCTAATTACTCGGCAAGTGACAATCATTGTTCAAGCCCGTCGTTCAGTCAAATCCTAATCCGGTGTAGACAGAGGTAATTAATGCATGAACAGTTCTTTCGTTCTTGATTTTTGATCCAGAGTCCGGAGTAGACAGAGTACGGATTAGGCAGAGATTTATACCCAAGAGATAAACGGTAGCTGGACGGGGCTGTAGAAATGGACCGGTTTACGCAGAGATCCGGATTACACAGAATCCGGTTTAGACAGAGTCCACTGTATTTGAAACAAAGATTACAAGATGGAATCCCAAAATACCAATTATTACATAATTTTTACGAATCCTAAAAACTAATTCCGGAAATAAAATCCCAAAACATGATCTGATTGAAGTTCATAGTTAAACAGGGCTATTTGAAGTTGAGTGTGCACCTTTCCACCACCACCCTGGATCTGTGCCTGTCCTGCCATCTACTACAATGTTATATTGTATGTCATTAATGAGGGGGTTTTTTTTAACATTTTTCAGAAGCTGTAATCCGGATGACTTTGACAGCCTCGCTGTGTTTATTCCTACGAAGAGTAAAAAACAGGTGACATTTCTAGGAGACTGTTACTGACCTCGATGTTTATAGACAGGTTTTCCCGATTGTTGCCCAGCAGTTTATGACGTTGTCGATAGATGGTGTAACCATATGGCCACCATTAGGGGAGTGAAATTCACAAAACAATAACATGTGCCGGCATTGCACATGTTATTGGGTGCAATTTCAGTATTTATTACTTTCTTGGAACATTTTGTAAAAGCAAAACCAGTCTTTCAGATAATTCAACCTCATTTAAAGATTGTATATTCATATCAATGTCGGTGGAAATCTGTGAATGATTAAAAACATAAATAATAAAGCACCTGTACATGCCAATATAAAAGCATAGCGAATAAATTAAACACACACAAGTAAATAAGTTTGATGGTTATTAAGTGAAACTTTAGTAACAGCTAAACATTGACATCTAAAAAAGAAAGACTGGCCTTAGATCTAGATGTCAACGTTTAGCTGTTACTATTATTAGCTCTGGGATATTCCAGATGTAGTCACATGGGGTTGAAGTGGGATACAGTTCACACTGCCAAATATTGCTCTCTTATTTTTAATTTTTTATTATTATTTTTATATATAAATATGAGTTATTATGGTGTTAAATGTGTGCAAATAATGATAAATAAATAATTTACTGAGTAACTGACGTAACACACATGAAGGCCACACCAAAAATCGCACCCCCACCCACTTCGTCAATTTTTTTTTTTTAATTATTATTATTTTATTTTTATTTTTATTCTTAAATAATTAAATTTTCTTTGCGTCTATACACTTTACGGCAATCTGATTGGTCCAGAGGTGCTTACTTTTTTTCGTTCATATTTCAAACTGAAAAAATTTAAGCCACGCCTACTACCCCACCCCCACCCCCCACCCCCACTACTTTTGTGCAACAAGCCGGATTATTCAGGCAATCATATTTAGATATTTTGAAGAAAACATACGTGAAAATTACAAAAGCAGTAAAAAAAAATTATACGATAAATTAATGGAAAATGCTATAGCAGAGTAGACATGTAGATCTATACGCATTGATTTAAAACAAAACAAAAAACACTTTGTTAATCATGAAATGAGACTCTGTCGGTGGCCAAAGAAATCATGTAGGAAACTTCACACCTGTAACTTACTTGTAAGCAATGTTCTACAGATGTTGGCGAACATTAAATGGTTCCACCAACAGCATAAATGTTAGACAAGTTCCCTTCATTTACTTTCATAAATTATAAACTAAACACGAATAGGACAATTTATTCCAATTTAACTAAATGATCCGTGTGATGGAACATGCTCTTAATTTCTTTTCGCCTGTGGCGATATTAATTGTTTTAGAGGGCCGTGTGCAGTCCCAATATGCACTTAGACTAGGTGGGCACTTTGTTACGTAATACCTCCGCGCGACGGTGGTCGAGCTGTTCTCAATACACACCCAGACCAGGTGCGGAGGCCATGTGGCCAGTAGTTACGTAATACCTCTGCGAGTTCTGTTTTACGACCGGGGATTTTTAGCGATTGGCGACAGCAAGTCTGGCCATCTAAGGAAAAATACCGTCTCTGGAAGTTGGGGCAAATTCACATGATAGAGGAGGTACCGCGATGTACCCCCAGGCGATATTCGGGTTTTATAATAAATAGCTAGGGTTTTAGAGATATCAGGGAGAAACATATTGGAAGGCTTCCAGGGAACGTTATTCCGTTTGGACTTGGTAAATATTATTTCTGCTCTGTTGTATAACCTTGATGTGATTGATGTGACTTTAAATATTTTAATACTGTATTATACCAATATTATTTAGACAGTGTTTCCGGTAAACTGACGAAGTAAATTGTAGGCTTCACTGTTCTAAAATTATTAAAGCTTAGCCAGTCATCCTAGAGGACTGTCACGGGGATCCTATAATACCCGTAACTGAATGAAACACGATTATCAAAATATCTCTCCTAACTGTATATCTATTAGATCTCTCTGTAACGGGCGGTTATACCCTAGTGTGGCTCGTCTAGGTATGATCAGAGATACGATCTTATATAAAGTATATATTATTATAGCACGTTTAGTTCACTAGAAAACACAACAAAAACACAATACACTTTGGAATCTGTATTAACCTATGCTGACAAATGTACTGCCGCAGTAGTTAATTAACAACAACAAATAATAACAACCCAGAACTGATCACTTAATTAGTTAATCTCTAGGTGTCTAGTTTACACAATATGCTAATCACTTCACCGTGACACAACACCCACACGTGTGATAATTGAGAAACGCTTCCAGGGGAACTTAATTAAGAAAGGAATTACAACTCTATTCCTAACTGGTTAATTTTTAATTAACCCTTACTACTCGTTCAGTAACGTGTGATAATTGAGAAACGCTTCCAGGGGAACTTAATTAATAAAGGAATTACAACTCTATTCCTAAGTGGTTAATTTTTAATTAACCCTTACTACTCATTCAGTAACCTTGTAACACAGAATTAATACTGGTACCTATCACAATAAAGACAATAACCTACAGTTTACCTAGGTCCTCTAGGATGACTGGCTAAGCCGTAATAATTATTTACAACAGTGAGCCCACAGTATACTGTGTCAGATGACCGGCAGCACCGTCTAAATAATATTGGTATAATACAGTATTAAAATATTTAAAGTCACATCAATCACATCAAGGTTATACAACAGAGCAGAAATGATATTTACCAAGTCCAAACGGACGAACGTTCCCTGGAAGCCTTCCAATATGTTTCTCCCCGATATCTCTAAAACCCTAGCTATTTATTATAAAAACCGAATATCGACTGGGGGTACATTGCGGCACCGAATCCCTACAAGTGCTATTTCCACAGCGACCAAGCGGTATATTTTTCTTAGATGGTCATACTTACTGTCGCCAGTTCGCTAGAGATTCCATGGTCGCGCGGAGGTATTACGTAATTACTAGCCACATGGCCTCCGCACCTGGGCTGGGTGTGTATTGAGAACTGCACACGGCCCTCTAAAACAATTAATATCGCCTCAGGCGAAAACAAAATTAAGAGCATGTTCCATCACAAGGACCTAGGTAAACTGTATGTTATTGTCTTTATTGTGATAGGTACCAGTATTAAGTCTGTATTACAAGGTTACTGAATGAGTAGTTAAGGGTTAATTAAAAATTAACCAGTTAGGAATAGAGTTGTAATTCCTTTATTAATTAAGTTCCCCTGGAAGCGTTTCTCAATTATCACACGTGTGTGTGTTGTATCACGGTGAAGTGATTAGAATATTGTGTAAACTAGACACCTAGTGATTAACTAATTAAGTGATTAGTTCTGGGTTGTTATTATATTGTTGTTTTTAATTAACTACCTCGGCAGTACATTTGTCAGCGTAGTATTAATACAGATTCCAAAGTGTATAGTGTTTTTGTTGTGTTTTCTAGTGAACTAAACGTGCTATAATAATATATACTTTATATAAGATCTTATCTCTGATCATACCTAGACGAGCCACGCGGGTATAACTGCCCGATACAGAGAGATCTAATAGATATACAGTTAGGAGAGATATTTGGATAATTGTGTTTCATTCAGTTACGGGTATTATAGGATCCCCATGACAATCCGTAAAAATGCACAGCAGCTAGAGGAAATGGCGTCGCTTATCAAAATTAAGTCATTTACCAAATGACATCATTTACAAAACATCACCTGATTCAAATAATAGTGAATGAACGTTTGCATTTTTATGCGACATAAGTATCAATGAAGTTTACACAAACAATACTACAGGCGTATTTAAAGCTAAACAAAATAAATTCAGTTATATACATGTAGTGTTAAAGTATGCGTATAAATTTAATTATAAGATTTGACCGCAATTATTTTTTGGTTCATGCAAGTATGAACCAAAAAAACTATTTGCACACTTTTGTATGACCCTCTACGCGGGATCATACAGTGTGCACATTGTTTTTTCGGTTCATACTTGCATGAACCAAAAAATAATTGCGGTCAATTCTTAATTAATTTATTTAATTATTTGTTATTATTTTATTATTATAAATATTTTTTTAATTATTATTTTTTGTTTCTAGGAAATCTTTTTAAATTCAATTAATCATCCACAATATTCAACACTAAATTACTCTGAAAACGTGCCTCTGATTAGTCATTAAATGTTCTATATGCTACATAGTATAATACTAGTTAATTACAAAACGACCCATTTTGACACTTACTGGTGATGCCCAAGACAAGTACAAACAAAACAGGAGCATAGGCTGGGGGTGGAGGGGTCATCTGATACCTCCATCCATTGAGGCTAAAATACTGTTTTAAAGTTCAATATGATAGGCTATACAAGTGTCCAGGGAAATTATATTTGATTGCATAAGTTTGAATTATTTGTTATGCTTTTGTATTCATGTGTATATATGCTTTATTATTTATGTTTTTACGTTATTATCACACTTCTACCAACTTTGATATTAATCTACAATCTTTAATTGAGGTTGCATTATCCCACATATTGGTTTTGCTTTCAGAAAATGTACTAAAAAGGTAATAAATACTGAAAATGCAACCAGATGCAATGCCTTCACATGTTATTATTGTGCGAGTTTCACTCCCTTAATGGCAGACCGATCACTTGATTCTATACTTGGCAGCGCACAGTACTTTGGCACACTGGCCCCATCACATGTGGTCCCCATTTCTCCCCGAGCATTTGAATTTATCAGTATGGTTAGGGGTGGGATGTAGCACAGTGGCTAAAGAACATAATATAGTTATTTTAACACTGACAATGGTGGTTTATTTTGTATTGAAAAATAATATATACTTGTTGCTGGCTTACTGGGATAGAACATTGTGATGCATCCGCAAAAATCAGGTATGTTTTGTTTCTTCAGTTCGAAGACTAATTCCTGACGTGACACGTTAGGTATTATGTAACCATCAGCTCACCAGAGGGGCGTATTCACTGGGATGGTACAAAATGGCTGCACCTGTTGTATATAATAGCCGTCGCATTTAACTGTTTTATTAATTAACTATATGATTATACTTGTTGATATTAAGCAATAATGTGCATTATATATCATATGCATACCAAGCCAAATGCCTTAATTGTCCTTTTAAAGCAACACAGTAATGTGTGTTCAATCCTTGAACAACTTGCTAGATCCCATATAGGTTTCATCTTCTCAAACTGCTTCAATAATGAAGTGGGTGGGGGTGGGGCTAGTGATTTGTCCTGGGGAGTAGTAACTTTCCTCAGCTACTAGTCCCCCGGGGCAGTGAAAATATTTCCAAATTTCTACCACTGCACCTGCTTAGAATCTTCACCCATTCTTTGCTGAAATGGCTAGCTCGAACAACATAATGCAAGATTTTTCATTACTTTTCCACCCTGGTCCCCAGACACTAGAGTGAAACAATAGGCCTTGTAATCACTACACTGCACGTGACGGGCATGCACGATTAACCGCAGCTAATCCAGTGTGCACAAGTTGTCTTTGCAGCAATTTGACAAAATAACTTTACTAATTACAGATAATACACCTGCCAGTAAATCTATGTGCCATAGTAATGAACAAACAATGCATTGGAAATACACGTTTGTTACCAACAATTACTGCCGGTACCGAAACCCAAATATTCTGTAATATTAAATACACGTGTGTTACCAACAATTACTGCCGGTACCGAAACCCAAATATTCTGTAATATTAAATACACGTGTGTTACCAACAATTACTGCCGGTACCGAAACCCAAATATTCTGTAATATTAAATACACGTTTGTTACCAACAATTACTGCCGGTACCGAAACCCAAATATTCTGTAATATTAAATACCACTTTAACAAGAGTTTACTGTATATAAAAGATTCCTTGGTACATGGAAAAATGTAGCGGTTTCCTCTCTAAGACTATTTGACAGCCAATAACCTATGAATAATAAATCAATATGCACCTTCCGACAGATAGGATAGCACATTTGATGGTTTTTTATATGCCAGTCCTGGTGCAATGGCTGAAATGAGAAATAGTACCACCAATAGTAAAATATCCCGATTTGTTGGTTTTTTCATAACCCACTTCAATCTCTAATGGGGAGTGGTAACGTTTCTATGCTGCTGGTCTCCCAAGCCTGTGGAAATATTTGTTAATTTCGATCTCGTTTAGATTATTAATTATACCTTTATTTTAGATTGAACAAGAGATTGTCCGAATAAAGGCCGGCACATTCAAGGCAGAAGGAAGGAAAAAAGGTAAAAAAAACAATTAAGTGACCAGCCAAAAGAAATGTGGCCTGCTTGAAATAAGGACAACACGGGATGAGTGGAAGGTTAGGGACAGAGTTGGGGAAATAAGGACAGCACGGGATGAGTGGAAGGTTAGGGACAGTGTGGGAAATAAGGACAGCACGGGATGAGTGGAGGGTTAGGGACAGTGTGGGAAATAAGGACAGCACGGGATGAGTGGAGGGTTAGGGACAGTGTGGGAAATAAGGACAGCACGGGATGAGTGGAAGGTTAGGGACAGTGTGGGAAATAAGGACAGCACGGGATGAGTGGAAGGTTAGGGACAGTGTGGGAAATAAGGACAGCACGGGATGAGTGGAGGGTTAGGGACAGTGTGGGAAATAAGGACAGCACGGGATGAGTGGAGGGTTAGGGACAGTGTGGGAAATAAGGACAGCACGGGATGAGTGGAAGGTTAGAGACAGTGTGGGAAATAAGGACAGCACGGGATGAGTGGAAGGTTAGGGACAGTGTGGGAAATAAGGACAGCACGGGATGAGTGGAAGGTTAGGGATAGAGTGTGGGAAATAAGGACAGCACGGGATGAGTGGAGGGTTAGGGATAGAGTGTGGGAAATAAGAACAGCACGGGATAAGTGGAGGGTTAGGGACAGTGTGGGAAATAAGGACAGCACAGGATGAGTGGAGGGTTAGGGATAGAGTGTGGGAAATAAGGACAGCACGGGATGAGTGGAGGGTTAGGGACAGTGTGGGAAATAAGGACAGCACGGGATGAGTGGAGGGTTAGGGACAGTGTGGGAAATAAGGACAGCACGGGATGAGTGGAGGGTTAGGGACAGTGTGGGAAATAAGGACAGCACGGGATGAGTGGAGGGTTAGGGACAGCGTGGGAAATAAGGACAGCACGGGATGAGTGGAGGGTTAGGGACAGTGTGGGAAATAAGGACAGCACGGGATGAGTGGAGGGTTAGGGACAGAGTGGGAAATAAGGACAGCACGGGATGAGTGGAGGGTTAGGGATAGAGTGGGGGAAATAAGGACAGCACGGGATGAGTGGAGGGTTAGGGACAGAGTGTGGGAAATAAGGACAGCACGGGATGAGTGGAGGGTTAGGGACAGAGTGTGGGAAATAAGAACAGCACTGGATGAGTGGAGGGTTAGGGACAGAGTGTGGGAAATAAGAACAGCACTGGATGAGTGGAGGGTTAGGGACAGAGTGTGGGAAATAAGGACAACACGGGATGAGTGGAGGGTTAGGGGCAGAGTGTGGGAAATAAGGACAGCACGGGATGAGTGGAGGGTTAGGGACAGAGTGTGGGAAATAGGAACAGCACGGGATGAGTGGAGGGTTGGGGACAGTGTGGGAAATAAGAACAGCACGGGATGAGTGGAGGGTTAGGGACAGTGTGGGAAATAAGGACAGCACGGGATGAGTGGAGGGTTAGGGACAGTGTGGGAAATAAGGACAGCACGGGATGAGTGGAGGGTTAGGGACAGAGTGGGAAATAAGGACAGCACGGGATGAGTGGAGGGTTAGGGATAGAGTGGGGGAAATAAGGACAGCACGGGATGAGTGGAGGGTTAGGGACAGAGTGTGGGAAATAAGGACAGCACGGGATGAGTGGAGGGTTAGGGACAGAGTGTGGGAAATAAGAACAGCACTGGATGAGTGGAGGGTTAGGGACAGAGTGTGGGAAATAAGAACAGCACTGGATGAGTGGAGGGTTAGGGACAGAGTGTGGGAAATAAGGACAACACGGGATGAGTGGAGGGTTAGGGGCAGAGTGTGGGAAATAAGGACAGCACGGGATGAGTGGAGG
Source organism: Gigantopelta aegis (assembly GCF_016097555.1). NCBI lineage: Eukaryota > Metazoa > Mollusca > Gastropoda > Neomphalida > Peltospiridae > Gigantopelta > Gigantopelta aegis. The sequence continues at coordinate 19,218,639 of NC_054710.1, read as the reverse complement.
GTTAGGGACAGAGTGTGGGAAATAGGAACAGCACGGGATGAGTGGAGGGTTGGGGACAGTGTGGGAAATAAGAACAGCACGGGATGAGTGGAGGGTTGGGGACAGAGTGTGGGAAATAAGAACAGCACGGGATGAGTGGAGGGTTGGGGACAGAGTGTGGGAAATAAGAACAGCACGGGATGAGTGGAGGGTTAGGAACAGTGTGGGAAATAAGAACAGCACGGGATGAGTGGAGGGTTAGGGACAGAGTGTGGGAAATAAGGATGTACGGGATGAGTGGAAGGTTAGGGATAGGGTGTGGGAAATAAGGATGTACGGGATGAGTGGAAGGTTAGGGATAGGGTGTGGGAAATAAGGACAGCACGGGATGAGTGGAGGGTTAGGGACAGGGTGTGGGAAATAACGACAGTACGGGATGAGTGGAAGGTTAGGGACAGGGTGGGAAATAACGACAGTACGGGATGAGTGGAGGGTTAGGGACAGTGTGGGAAATAAGAACAACACGGGATGAGTGGAGGGTTAGGGACAGTGTGGGAAATAAGAACAGCACGGGATGAGTGGAAGGTTAGGGGCAGAGTGTGGGAAATAAGGACAGTATGGGATGAGTGGAAGGTAAGTACAGAGTGTGGGAAATAAGGACAACACGGGATGAGTGGAGGGTTAGGGGCAGAGTGTGGGAAATAAGGACAGCACGGGATGAGTGGAGGGTTAGGGACAGAGTGTGGGAAATAAGGACAGCACGGGATGAGTGGAGGGTTAGGGACAGAGTGTGGGAAATAAGGACAGCACGGGATGAGTGGAGGGTTAGGGACAGTGTGTGGGAAATAAGGACAGGATGAGTGGAGGGTTAGGGACAGAGTGTGGGAAATAAGGACAGTACGGGATGAGTGGAGGGTTAGGGACAGAGTGGGGGAAATAAGGACAGCACGGGATGAGTGGAGGGTTAGGGACAGAGTGGGGGAAATAAGGACAACACGGGATGAGTGGAGGGTTAGGGACAGAGTGTGGGAAATAAGACAACACAGGATGAGTGGAGGGTTAGGGATAGAGTGTGGGAAATAAGGACAGCATGGGATGAGTGGAGGGTTAGGGACAGAGTGTGGGAAATAAGGACAGCACAGGATGAGTGGAGTGTTAGGGACAGAGTGTGGGAAATAAGGACAGCACGGGATGAGTGGAGGGTTAGGGACAGTGTGTGGGAAATAAGACAACACAGGATGAGTGGAGGGTTGGGGATAGAGTGTGGGAAATAAGGACAACATGGGATGAGTGGAGGGTTAGGGACAGAGTGTGGGAAATAAGACAACACGGGATGAGTGGAGGGTTAGGGACAGAGTGTGTGAAATAAGGACAGCACGGGATGAGTGGAGGGTTAGGGACAGAGTGGGGAAAATAAGGCAACACAGGATGAGTGGAGGGTTAGGGACAGAGTGTGGAGAATTAGGACCTCTGAGATGTATTTTAAAACATTATAAAATTAAAATATTACAGAATCACATGATGTGATTATCATACATATAGTTGTCTCTGGAACATACATACAGTTGTCTCTTGAACATACATATAGTTGTCTCTTGAACATACATACAGTTGTCTCTTGAACATACATACAGTTGTCTCTTGAACATACATACAGTTGTCTCTTGAACATACATACAGTTGTCTCTTGAACATACATATAGTTGAACATACATACAGTTGTCTCTTGAACATACATAGAGTTGTCTCTTGAAAAATTACCTGCAATTTTTTATGATTTTTTGGACGGAGTGGGTGGGGGAGGTGGGTGGGTATGTGGTGGAGGTTCATCTGTTTATCTAGTTAGCGATCTATCTGCTAGTACCTACTTCGTTACCTACTAACCATATTTCTCTTTTGTTTAATATTGTCATCTCTATGTATATAATATGTATTTATGTGTGTCTGTCTGTCTACACTAGGTACACAAATTATATCTTAAAGTAGCTGCTTGTTAGAATCACAGAATAGATCAATATTCCAAACCAGTCCAGCATCTATCTTACCATGGAAACCCCTAATAAACCACTAATATATACCTGTTTTGTTTTATTCTCCATACACTGTCATACAGTGTAACTTCTTTGCTTTTTTGTTATGTCTGGAATGGTTTTGTCATCATTTTGCTCTCACCAATAATATAACAATAGTAAGCATGGCCCCCGTTTTGCCCATGTTTGATATATTTGTATTCACAGTATTTGATGCCGGTTGATATAGTAACATATCGGGCAAGAGTGTGGCTCTTCTATAACTGTACAGCAGGAAAGCATGCGGTTGATCTGATGACTAGTTTCTTGTATTTGTGTTATCATTGCTGGGGAAAGAGGGGTGCAATATCAGTCCTTCTCCTTTTATTCATGGCTGGGGATATTCACAAAAAGCCAGGCCCGATCCCAAATATCTCTATTGTTAGTGGTTTGTATACAAATATTTGATTTGATCAAAAGCGAAATGAACACCTGTGATATAATAGCAGTTACCGAAACCCATTTAAATCAACATATTTCCAGCGACAGGATCTTGATCAAAGGCTACAAAGAACCTTATCGTAAAGATAGACTAGTAAATACCTGGGGTGGTGTAGCAGTCTACATTAAAAAACATATTATTATCTCTAAACAAAGAACTGAAATGAACATACCTAGTCTTGAAGCTATTTGGGTGGAACTAAAAAAGAAAGAAATGTTTTATTTAACGATGCACTCAACACATTTCATTTACGGTTATATGGCGTCAGACACAAGGACCACACAGATATTGTGAGAGAAACCCGCTGTTGCCACTTCATGGGTTCTTTTATATGCACCATCCCACAAACAGGGTAGTACATACCATGGCCTTTGATATACCAGTTGTGGTGCACTGGCTGGAACGAGAAATAGCCCAATGGGTCCACGGACGGGAATCGATCCCAGACCGAGCGAGCGCTTTACCACTGGGCTATGTCCCACCCTTGGGTAAAACTAAACTATAACAATTGCAAGTTACTACTCGGTATTTATTACAGAGCTCCATTCACTTCAGGTGACAATTGCAAGTTACCACTCGGTATTTGTTACAGAGCTCCATTCACTTCAGGTGACAATTGCAAGTTACCACTCGGTATTTGTTACAGAGCTCCATTCACTTCAGGTGACAATTGCAAGTTACCACTCGGTATTTGTTACAGAGCTCCATTCACTTCAGGTGACAATTGCAAGTTACCGCTCGGTATTTGTTACAGAGCTCCATTCACTTCAGGTGACAATTGCAAGTTACCACTCGGTATTTGTTACAGAGCTCCATTCACTTCAGGTGACATTTGGAATTTAATAGAAGAATCTTTTAATGACGGAATAGATGACCCTATCGACAACATGCTAATTGTTGGTGATTTTAATGCAAACATGTTTGAATATTTTAACTAAAAAATAAATCACTTGTGTACTCGATTTCAGTTGACACAATTAATCAACAAGCCAACAAGAATCACAGAAACCAGTAAAAGTACTTTAGACCTGATATTTGCTTCTTGTCTCCATCATGTAAAATGCGTTAACGTGCCGACTCCTTTCTGTAATGACCACTCGCCAGTCTCTATTGAGCTTCATAACAATGGTAATCACAATGTAATCCACACATTGCGACGAACACTGTGGGATTATTCCCTTACAGAGATACCTGCGGTCTAAAAACATGTTTCTCTGAGTTTGATTGGGACCCCATTTTTTATAACGACTCCGTCGACAACATTGTTACTAAAGTAACAGATATTATCTTAAATGCAGCAAAATGCTTTATCCCATACAAAAACGTTGTAATTCGTCTGAAAGATAATATGAATGGAAATATAAGAAAACAAATCAGAAAGAGATGCAAATTACATGATTGGGCAGTTTCAAACCCAGCACCGAAATTAGAAAAGTAAAATCTGACTACTATAACAAATTAGATGCAAATATTGATGAAGGCAATGTTAATGATAAGCAATGGTGGAAATTAGTGTCTTCTTATATAAAGCAACGAGGTTCTGCCAGTCCAGTGGTACCAAGTCTACTAATTAATAATGTATCCATTAATGAGCGAAATGACGTAGTAAATGCTTTTTAACAATTTCTTTGTATAGCAGGCGACGCTAAATGAACCTAATGTGGACATCCAAGACTTAGAAATTGAAACAAATTTGCTTCGTACTACATGTATTGAACTTCAAAGAACAAAAATCGAAGACATTTTAAATCTTATTAGTAACAAACTGCTTAAAATATTGTCTAAAGAACTTTGCCAGCACTTAACTCTTCTTTTCAATTTATCATTATCAACCTTGTACTTCCCAATCCTTTGAAAAAAAGCTAGTGTTACAACAATCCATAAAAAGGGCAGTATTCGTGATATAAACAATTATAGACCGATATCTCTGTTAAGTAACATATCAAAGGTATTTGAAAAATGTGTCTTTAAACACGTTTAATTTTTTTACTGCCAATAATGTAATTACTCACTTTCAGTCCGGCTTTATCCCTGTTGATTCTACAGTAAACCAGCTAATTGATTTTTACAACTGTATATGTCAAGCCATACATGTAGATCAAGGTAAAGAAGTAAGAGCAATATTCTGTGAAATGAGTACGGCATTCGACAGAGTTTGGCATAAAGGTCTAGTTTACAAATTAAGGTCTGTAGGTATCACAAATAATTGATTGGACTGGTTTAAACACTACTTAACAGACTGACAGCAACGTGTAGTTTTACAAGGTTACTCATTGGATAAACATCTCCCCGCGGGCGTACCCCAAGGCTCCGTCTTAGGACCTCTTTTATTTTTAATATATATTAATGATATTGTCAAAGAGATAAATTCTAATAGAGGATTATTTGCCGATGATACTTCACTGTACATTACTGTAGAAAATCCTGAAGAATGTAGAAAGATTATGAAGTCAGTCTTAGAACATATAAATGACTGGGCAAAATGTTGACTCGTCAAATTCAGTCCCCTAAAAACCGAAACTATGACATTTACTAGAAAAAATATGCCATTTTTAAAATCTAAATTGTACCTCGATAACGTTACTGTGAATGAAACTGACCATCACAAACATTTAGGATTAACATTCCAAAACAGTGGCGAATGGTATCTTTATATCCAGAACATTATAGAAAAAACAAGCAAAATGACAAATTTTCTCCACTCGCTAAAATACCAGGTATGTAGAAAGTGTATAGAAAAAATATATTGTTCATTTATTCTTCCAGTCTTTGATTATGCTGACATTATTTGGGATAACTGTACCCTTTATCTATCAGAGCAGTTAGAAAATATCCAGCTTGATGCTTTACACACTATCTGTGCGATATCTCACCAATCGCTGTACAAAGAAACAGGACTACACTAAATGCATATCTTGTACTTTCTATGTTGACCAGTTAATATTCAATTGTATAATCTAGGGAAAGGTTTTTATATAGGCTATGCTTGTTGACCAATCCCATCTGTTAATATAAACAGAAATAAATATTGTTTAAATCAAATCTCACTTGCTAGGTGTAAAAGATGGATTGCTATTTCAGGCCCTGTGGTGTCGTTAAACCAAACAAATTAACTCTTTTGATTTGCTGCTTGTTGCTAGTTGTATTTAATCTCATTTTCTTTTCATTTTCTTTCAGATAAAGAAATTATGGATGCCACGACCACAATAGACGTAAGTGCTGTGTACAACATTGTTATAGCAGGGTTTATGCTGTCTTGCACCAATTGTGAATTAAACTGTTATTTGATGAAAATATTTCTTTAATGTACATAATTTGCTAAAGAGCTAATTCGAGGCAGGACGGAGCCCAGTGATATAGTACTCACATGATGTGCGGTCGATCTAGGATTGATCCCCATCGGTGGACCCATTGGGCTATTTCTCGTTCCAGCCTACGCACCACAACTGGTATATCAGAGGCCGTGGTATGTGCTATCTGGTCTGTTAGATGGTGCATATAAAAGATCTGTTGCTGCTAAGACCATATGTCAGAATTACCTAATGTTTGACATCTAATAGCTGATGTTTGACATCTAATAGCTGATGATTGACATCTAATAGCTGATGTTTGACATCTAATAGCTGATTTTTGACATGTGCTCTAATGGTTACATTAGGCAAAAAAAAAAAAAATATGTATGTTTCCGATTGCATCCCCCCCAAAATTAGGGTAGGTAGGTAGGTTGGTTTTTTTTTCTTTTTTTTTTTTTCTTTTTTTTTTTTTTAAATTGAATACTATCATAATAATAATAATAATAATAATAATAATTATTATTATTATTATTATTATTATTATTATTTATCATCATTATCATTATTGTTATTGTAGTAGTAGTAGTATTGGTATGCACTGTTTGTGTATTTCCTTAAATTAATGGGACATTCGTATTAATTTTCGTTGTTCTTAATTTAAATACTTTATGCAAACATTTGAGATGCATTAATAATAAGACTTGTTGATTTAAGTGAAGACGAGAATTAAGCTGAATTGATACGATTATATTTAATCGAAATAACCTGTATCAAGGCTATGTTCGTACATTCGGTTACTTCCGTGACCGACCAAGCTGTTCGGTGGTAGCTAATCAGGGGAAGGAACTCTATTACAAAAGCTTTTCCATAATTTCTCAATGTTTTTCGGAAAGGAATTACATGTGCAAAATGTATCGTATACTACTCAAAAGAAGTTAAGGGTCAAACATATTTGTGCAAATAAAAATAAGCTAATATGCTAAAATTGTGACGACTAATGACAAATTATTTATTTGATGTCTCAAGAACAGAAAACACAAAACAAAAAACCTTTGCTTGGAAACTAGTTTACTACCCAGATGGAGAAAGTCATGCACCCCCAAAAATGATGTTCACACATGTAGTAGAAGCGTCAGCAACTGGTGTAGCCACCATTAGCATTCACACATTATTGACAACGTTGGCGCATGCTGTTAACCAGGCATTGGCTGAGCCAGTTGCTGGAGGTTGATGCCCTAGTTCATCCCACGCATGCTCAGTGGGTGATAAGTCTTGTGAATATGCAGGCCAATCCATGTGCTGAACGTTCTGCTGCTGCAGGAAGTCGGTCACCATCCTGGCATGATGAGGTCTTGCGTTGTCTTGCGTTGTCATCCTGGAACCAAGCTCCTGGTCCAATCCGCTACAGAAGTGGAATTACAAAAGGTTGAACAATCTCGTTGAGATAATGATGACCAGTCAAATTTCCATTAATGACATACAGAGGGGTTCTGTGATTCATGGATATGCCCGCCCACACCATTACACTTCCTTCTCCAAATGGTAGATGTTGAACAACGTTAACATCAGCAAATTTTTCTCCTTAACAACGGTAAACACGAGCCCGGCCATCATTGAACTGGAGCAAGTACCGTGACTCGTCTGTGAATAATGTCTCTGCCCATTGCCCACGGTTTCACCGGATATGACGTTTGCACCAATCAAGGTGAGCCCTTCTGTGACGGGCAAGTAGCTGTGGTCGGACTACAGGACGTCGACATCGCAAACCTTGGTCTCGCAGACACATTGTTGCATGTAGCCGCTGTTGAGTTGATCACGAAGACGCCGTGCGGTCATAAAATGCTGTCGCAACACCGTTATCATCGGGAAACGGTCTTCTCGTGCTGTTGTTGATCGTGGTCTTCCAGAATGGGAGCGATTCTGAATAGAATTAGTCGTCCTGAACCTCTGCCAGAGTCTACCGATAACACTTTGGCTTACATTTAGACGGTGAGCCACAGATCTTTGAGTGTGTCCATCTTGTAGCCAGCCAATGGCCCTTCCCCTGTCTTGCAAACTGAGTTGTCATCGAACCATCTTCAAATTTAAAGTGATGATGAAAGGAAAATGCTCATCCCTTTTATTGCTAAAATTGGCATGCATTGAATTACACTCATGCTAAGCACGTGTACATGGTGCACGAGGTGTCACAGTGGGTGTATCGAGACAGGTTGTCAGTTTAGTCTGACTATGTTTTTGCTTCAAATCCATGAAAAGGAAATCTGGGTTAACTAAAAAAGTTTCTAAAGATAAGGGCAATGATTGCATGCCCCTTAATAATGTGATGTCTTTAGTTCAATTGACAACACAACGGTTAATATTCTAACCCTATCTGGCCTAAAAAAAACATACTTCCGAAAATTATCAAAAAGTTCCTTTGACCCTTAACTTCTTTTGAGTAGTATATAATAATACGTAAACAATGTGCAAGGAAGGAAATACTCTTGTTTGGTGATGTTGTCCTCTTTTATTTTTACTTCTTTTTTTTTCTTTTTTTTTTTTATTATTAATTTTTTTTTTTTCAGTTTAAGAGAAAAAAAAATTAGGGTCGGGGGGTAAAACTAGGGACGGTCGGTCGACCGGAAACACACCTATTTTTTTGTTTTGGCCTTACATAAAACAAAGTTAAACTTTAACAAGTTAATTAAAAAATGTCTACATATTTTAAATCTGCAACCATGTTGTCTGTTGGGTTATTTGAAATTTTTATTTCACTACAGATTTTATCACCTAATTCGTTAAATCCTGTTGTATATATATATATATATATACTAGTATATAAAACATACATGTGTATATCTTCGCCTATAACTCAAGGGACGGGACGTAGCCCAGTGATAAAGCATTTGCTTGATGCACGGTCGCTTTGTGATCGATCACTGTCAGTGGGTCAATTGGGCTATTTATCGTTCCAGCCAGTGCACCATGACTAGTATATCAAAGGCCATGGTATGTGCTGTCCTGTCTGGGATGGTGCATATAAAAGATCCCTTACTAATGAAGAAGTGTAGCAGTCTTCCCTCTGTGACTGTCAAAATTACTAAATGTTTGACGTCCAATAGCTGATGATTAATAAATCAATGTGCTCTATTGTTGTTGTTAAACAAAACAAACTTTCACTCTAATTAAAATTAATTCTAATTTTGGTTAATCTACAAAACTGTAACACACTTGGATAACGTTTTTATAAAATAGAGTGAAAAAGCAGGTTTTATATTGATAAATACCATGGGAATCCCCGTGACCCAGTTACTTGAAATAATTTTAAAAGTTAGTATTCTGATGTCACCGGTAGATGTCGCTCGAAGCACAGAAATGCTTATGTCACGACAAATTTCCCAGAGTGCACACAGACTTGGGGTGCGTTCCTTTCACCCCTCCTGGGCATGTTCCAACTGTTCTGTCCTCTCCAGATATTGTAAGACTTATTGGTTTTAAGGGTTTGTAACATTTTGTATTGAGATACTTACTTGTCTTAACTTTATTGTTAATAAAACTGTTCACGAACTGTGAAGAAAAACCTCACAAATGAAAGACAAGCAAACGACAACAAATCAGATGTTGATTGCGCGAACCGTGCACGAGAAAACAAACCGAACCAAAATGATAATGGTCACGTGGTATACCAATGTCTGTGACGTTGAAATGGGAAGATCCCCTCTAAAAATAGATTAGACCTTGTCTGCTCAACGTTTTTTTCTCAGACGCGCGTGTGTTTTTAAGAAATACGAAAAATGCATTTTGTGGTATTACAAACACTAGGATTACCAAAAAACACTTCAGGTGAATGGAAATGTATATTCTAAATAATAAAATGTAAGTAAAGTGCAATTTTATTTGTGAGAAAATGGGTTTAATAGCGAAAAACAACGGCGTAATGGTTAACAACTAGGGCGTGTCCCTTTAAAAAAAAATTCACTAATTATTTTATAACTTTGGGGGTCGTCTTACATGTACATGTATAAGAGGGTAAAACAAATTCACCAATTTTTTTGTTACTGTTGTGGGGATGATTTTGCAAGTCCATAGTTCAGTGGTAACGTGCTCGCTTGATGCATAGTCATTCTAGGATTGATCCCAGTCAGTGGACATATTGGACTATTTCTTGTTCCAGCCAGTGCACCACAACTGGTATATCAGAGGCCATGGTATGTGCTACCCTGTCTGTGGGATGGTGCATATCAAGATCCCTTGCTGCTAATTGAAAAGAATAGCCCATGAAGTGGCAACAGCAGGTTTCCTTTCTGAATATCTGTGTGGTCCTTAACCATATGTCCGACGCCATATAACCATAAATAAAATGTGTTGAGTGTCGTTAAATAAAACAATTTCCTTCCTTGCTTCCTTTATTTGTGTTGATTGAAATGCTGCATTTAGCAGCTCACATGTAGCTACATATCATAACTATTATCATCTTTGGCATTTGTACACCCATAAGACCTAACTTTTGTATCTTGTAACATGATGGGTATTGAATGACCACTTATTTTCTTATTTTCATTTCAGCCCTGGTTGAATTTAGCAGAAGATATAGTGTTTTATGACAGTATCGACCATTCCAGTGGCATCGCTCGGGTGAGATTATAGTTTATTGGTCTAGCCATAGCAATGGGAGTTTGTTCATTTCTCAATGAACATAAAAATAATGTCAGGGAACATCATATCTGATAACGTCACTTTATGTTCAATTTGGTACTTTGTATCATGGTGGGGTGGGAAGTAGCCCAGTGGTAAAGCACTCGCTCAATGCGCGGTCGGTCTGGGATCGATTCCCTTCGGTGGGCCCATTTGGCTATTTCTCGTTCCAGCCAGTGCACCACGACTGGTATATCAAAGGCCGTGGTATGTACTACCCTGTCTGTGGGATGGTGCATATAAAAGATCATTTGCTGCTAATTGAAAAGAGTAGCCAGGAAGTGGCGACAGCGGATTTTCTCTCAATATCTGTGTGGTCCTTAACCATATGTCTGACACCATATAACCGTAAATAAAATGTGTCGAGTGCGTTGTTAAATAAAACATTAAATGCTTTAAACATTATTATTACATGTGTAGTCAGTATGATTTAAATTGAATTCTAAAGATTGTCTGTTATTTCTTTTACATTCATCTGGGTATGGGACTATCGATATCTGCAAACACAGTTTGTGGATGATTCTTTTTGTTTATACCTAGCCTGAGTACTTTGCCGTTCAAGAGTTATATGGGTATTTAGACAGCTATGATCGCTCTCTCAGTCAGAGATAACTGTATAGCGAAAACATGGAATTGGTGCTAACCCGAATACTCTGCCGATGGAGAGATAGACGGACATTTGAACGGTTATGATCGCTCTCTCAGCCAGATATAACTATTATTAGCCACACAAAAAAGCAGTCTAGCAAGAGAATGCAAACACTTGTCCTTCTATGTGTACTTCTGGGGTCTAATTCACTAAACTCTCGCAACTTGGTAATCTTGCAGTGCTATGCTAAACACTTGCAAAGAGGATGCCTAAGAGACCTTTGTGAATTAGGCCCATTCCACAAAGCGATCTTAGCCCTAAGATAACCGTAAGTGCATAACTACCTATAATGCACTTAAGGTGAACTCAGTGCTAATATCGCTTCGTGGAATGGGGCACAGGTCTACAAAACCATGTGCCCATCACATAGTACATAGGATTGCCACAATGAATATGTTCTCGAGCACTCCATTCTCCACAAGTTTGATTATGGGAAATGACAAGAAATTGAGGCACCTTATTTTGGCCTTGTACACAATAAATATAACATATTTTACCCTAATTTCAGTTAAGATCCATTTTGTAAAATTAAAATACATGTAATATGTAATGAAGAATACACGGTTAACTGTCGATTCTTGAATTTTTTTTTGGAAGAATCAACAGTTAACCGTGTATTCTCCGACATAATCCATTATTCATATAAAAAAATTATGTGACTGATAAATTAACTTCTATTTGATCTTTATTAATGAAAATATTGGTTAAAATGGCAAAGAATATATATTTACAAAACTCATAACCCAAAATGGTAGGATCCTTTCAGACCTAACCTGAACGATTCGGTCAAGAAAACTTCAGCAGTGGATAGCTTGCATTAAGTGTGATGCATGTGCTAAACGTATAAGCTCTGATTTCCGATTTAGTTTCCGACAATCTTCACTGTGTTCCGCCAGAATATATTACTATCACTAGTATCAGGTTTAGAAGGCTTAATTACATGTTCATTTGATGATGCAGATGCTTGGCCTCATGGGCTAAAGCATTGTACTTGTTTACAATGTACAAGTTCTGTCGGTAGTGGGTTCGAATCTCTGTCCCGAACTCATAAAACGTTCAAATTGCATTGTTTCACAGGTGTTGATTCTTGAAAAATAATCTACACCTTGAACAATAGTGTGACGTCACAGATGTGGATTGAAGTACATGTACTTTACATTGCACTAATATCATTATTTTTTTCAAACACTGGAATGCATTCAAAAACATCAAACTAAATAGCAGTTTCACATTGAATGTTTTTTAGTATTTTAGTAACACAACTGTCAAGGATTAGTTTAAAAAGTTTTAAAAGATGAAAGCAAGAAATTGTATCATCTGTAAATTTACTATAAAAATATTTTTACGGATAGATATGTTATATTTATGGTGTATCGAAGGCAAAGTGATGGTGCCACTTTTGTCACTTACTGTCGCTTTTGGGAACCTGTTTGCTGAAGAGAGAACCACCTAATGGAACAAATCGAAAGTTCTCGATCTCGGGATATGCAATACTGATCAATGCCAAAAGGTATTTCTGAGTTCAGAAAGGGTTTTTGCTTTTGCTAAACGAAACATTTTCGGAATATTGCATTTTCTTTAGACGCTCCAGCTTGGGCGAAGAACCCAGACAGAAAACAAAATTAAGGGTGGTGAAAAACACTGATTGTGAACAAAACAAAATGACATTGTTTAAATGTATTCACCGAGTGAGGAACAAAACCCTACCTGCAAAGATTGTATGATGTTCAAATAACTATCTGCATTTTGGAATTTCTATGTGCATTTTTTCAGGTACCGGTAAGCATGCAGTATTTCGAACACTAATAACAAGATTTGGTGTTCCAAATGAATGTACCTCTAAATCTGTGAGTGTATGTATGCCTTTAAAGGCACTCGGTCACTGATATAGTGGGCCTTATTTCTCTCAATATGGATTATAAATGGAAATTACATTCATTTGGAATACCAAACCTAGTTATTGTATGATCCAAAACATTTTAATTGAACTACGATCGAGGGAATTCCATGACATGCTTCATTTTTAAAATTGGAAACTCTTCTTGTGAAAAGTCATAAAAAATATGGCAAAACAGACTCGTAGTGACCGTATAACGTATTTTTGAATTTTATATAAACGACCGCTGTGTATAGAGACTTGGCAAATGAGGGCCACCTATATACATGGCAAATAATAAAAAAATATATTATTTGATGACAAAAATAACTGCGAATACACTGAAATAAAATAATAAACAGTCGGAACATGAACTCACCAGTTATTATTATTATTATTATTATTATTATTATCAGGCACGTGTGCGTGGAATTTAGCAGGGGAGAGAGTCTAGACGGTTACAACGCTATAGTGCTTGATTCGAAAATGGATAACATGTTTTCCAGCATCGCCAGTGTGGCCTACGACCAGCCAGTCATTTTTCATTGAACATTTGCAAATTATTTTGACTGATTCGCAAAGTGGTCATTCGGTTTAATGTATAGCTTAAAAAACAAACAGTATACTGTTGCATGTTTTGCTGTCCAGAGGTTGGCTTAATTATTACTTGACCCAGTTGAATCCAATTCTACGTGCAGAGACAAGTTCAGCCTGCCGTTTGTGTGTGTGCACACACGTTAATCTTGCGTTTTTATAGCCAATCCACCCCCCGATAAAACACAGCCCCCTCCACCCCAAAAAGCTTGTAGTAGGTTAATAATAATAATAATAATAATTGTGTATTATTATTATTATTATACATGTATTATAATGTTGGTAAAATCACATCGCTTTGGGCTGGGTGGGGGTGGTTGTGACAGAAACATTACATAAATTTAGAGGGGGGACCCAGGAGTGGTCTCAGCATTACTGGTATAAAAAAAAAAAATTGAGTTTTATTGCCCCTTGCAATTTTGCGCATTTGAAATATGACTAAATACAGCAAAATAATCTTTTACTCATATTTATTTGCGGTAAAATTAACTTTTTAATTTTTTTTATGTAAGCAGCCTCAAAATTGCAATCAGTAAAAAATTATTAAGTTCAAGCCCTTTTGTTAGTTTGTGTACTGTCCGTATTTAGTTTCTCTTTCAGATAATCTATCTCAGCAGCTGATAATTCTTTTTTTTTCATTTTTATTTATTTATTTATTTATTTATTGTTATTATTGGGGGTGTTTTTTTTAAGTACTGTAGAGACAATATGTCTCTTGAAAACGTACACAAAAGGGTCTGCTAGATTCATATGTAATCATCCTCCCCTCCTGTTTAGAAAATGCACTGTTCGTACAGTACTTAGTATGTATTCTTTCAGATGGTAATATGGATCAATCAAATACTTATTTACTGCCTATATACATTTATTCTGTGAATATAGCCAGCCCTCGTTAGCAGAGGCTATATGCACGGCCGTCGTATATATAGCCACATCGTATATAAATGTCATCTAGTTCAGAGTATTCTTTAAAAATGTAACAATTCCTATCCCAAGTCAGCTATTGTGGCATATTTTGCATAATAATGAATTTGACAAGGTGGAAAATGAAGGTGTTTGTGATCCAGATGTTTAGAGTTTTTCACGTATGACTAATGATAAATTTACCTACAGATGCAAAGGGCTAACTAGTCGGGATTGTCGACATTTAACATGCTTCTGTTACTAAAATAAATTAATGTATAAGCTTGTCATTCATTACATGTTTCTATTAATTTTTAATAACTTATTTTCTTTCTTTTTTCTATTTACCCTACGTCGCAGAGGACGGTCAAGCGTTCTCGTTATACAAGCTTGGTAAATTGTTTTGACACTGCAATTATTCGAGGGATGCCCGTCACGTGACTCAAAATAATACGCCACACCTCTGTACTACAAAAAGCCGTTATTTTTCTCTGAATTATGGACCGTCAATTATTTTGATAAAATGTAAATAATAAGTGGGATATGGTGGTTATGTAGATGGTTCAATAAAGTACGTTTAGGTACAAATGAAGGTATATATTGTCATATAATACTTTGTTGGGTCATTAATTAGATTAACCATCCATGACTGAGCGCCTTTAAATGCAATTTCTCCACTCAGGTGATGGGTGTGGCTGGGAAGTATGAGCACGCGACTGAGACTGTGTCGAAGAAACGACCTAGCTACCGACGTCTGTACCGCTATATCGCAGCAACTCTACGCGGTGGAGACCTCCCGGACCTCACACCAGTCGGTACGCACCACAGTAGTCATGGAAACATGGTTCACGGGAAGCGGGGTTCGTTTTAACACTGTCTAAAGAGTGAGAGAGACCATTTCATGACTCCCTCTTTTCCCCTCTTTTTCTTCAATCTCTCTCCCCATCACTTTCTGTCTGTCTCTCTCTCTCCCCCTCTCTCTCTACCCTACCCTCCCTCCCTCTCTCCCTCCCTCCCTCCCTCCCTCCCTCCCTCTCTCTCTCTCTCTCTCTCTCTCTCTCTCTCTCTCTCTCTCTCTTTCTCTCTCATATATGTTAGTCACAAAATCAGGGCTAGAACTTAATGACAGCACCAACGGCAATTGCCATCATTGAGATATAAATTGTGCTGTCTGTAAAGCTCCTCAACAGTGGCAAAATGTATACACCTAGTGTACATTATCTGCCAGTATTTAACATTTGCACGTTTGAAATGTGTCTACATACAGCAAAATAATCTTTCAGTCATGCTTATAAATTGCCGTCGGTGGGACATTTCACCCATGGCAATTCTTTTTAAAATTGCCGTGGGAAACAAATTCTTAAGTTTGATCCCTGCGAACTGGTCAATAGTCAAACACTGATGTTGTATTCATCTTTGTTCTCTCCTGTGTTTGGTGATTCAGAAAATGCTGTGATGCTCGAGCTGCTGAAGGGTGTGACGCAGAAGCTGACTGGGTGTGACACGACCGACAAGGAGAAGGTTTTGACGTGGAAGTACGCACGGCTCAAGGCCAAATACGACATCAACCGCCTCCCGCAAATCGTGAAGGGGCAGAACAAAGCTTTTCTAAATGGTGACCATTTCTATCTTGTTACACATAGGCATACGGGCTCACTTTTTGGCTGGGGCACAGGCTGATTTTTGCCTGAATTAAATAAAAATGCCCGAATCTGGATAACAACATTTCTATAGACATTACCTGTCCTCAAACAAGTGCACCTCCCCCCCACGCAAGTGGTCTGGTCCGAACATCCCAACAGCCAATGGGATGGCCTAAATTCTTCTACTGCATACTGCTCTCTAGTTCCGGTCACATGACTGTAACTTCCTTCTTTTTCTCTTCGCTAAAGAGTCTGGACGTCCTTTTGCTTGGCTCTGTTTGGAGTCAACTTTTTTATAAGACCTTTGGTTTTGTATTCGTGTTTGGGTGAAATGTTTTTCACCTTCGTTTTCATTAGCTTTCGTATGTTCTTTTCGCGTATTTCGCTTGACTTTCCAAGCGTTTAATTACATGAAATGTTGTTTATATTGCCGGTTGTCGTGTTGACTGGCTTTGTGTTTGGGTGAAATGTTTTTCACCTTAATTTTCGTTAGCTTTCGTTAGCTTTCGTATGTCTTTCGCGTATTTCGCTTGACTTGCCAAGTGTTAATTACATGAAATGTTGTTATATCGCCGGTTGTCGTGTCGGACGAATTTACCGGCTTTGTATTTGTGTTATGGTTGGTTTTTCTTTCTTTTCACAGATTGAAAAATTACTGTTATCATATCTGATAATGTTCAGGCGACTAGTTCGAGCGCGTTACGCTGCAAGAAGTTAGTGCCGGCGGCGACCCACATGACTTGTGTCCAGGTTGTCGTGTTCGTGTGGCCTCACTTCTAGATGCGACCTTTGTGCGGGCTTGTCTGATGTCGAGTTCGCGGCTTACCTGAAGGTGGTGTCAGCGAGGACCAAGAAGGTGGAATCTTCGAGGACCAAGAAGGTGGAATCTTCGCCTTCGATTGCTGACTCCGTGGTGGAAGTGTTACGTTCAATTCTACCGATCATGCAGGAAGAAACAATGGCGTCAATGGCGACCTTACCCAAACCGGCGGGTTCGGGGTCAGGTCCGGTTCCAGTCCCCTCTTCAGGGGGTGCGGCTTCTTCAGCTCCACCGATACCTAAGACTTCGGATGACAGGCCTGCGGTCTCTACGCAGCCCTCTAAGAAGCCGGCTCATTCAGATAGACGCTCCACGGATTCCAAGGCTCACCGATCTTCGGCGGGGAAGTCCTCTTCGGCGCATCAGAGCCGGGACCGTAGCTGTTCCACATGACCTGTATGGCTCCCTACGGGTTCCACAGATCGTCAGCGCCAACCTTCAGTCGATGTGGCTTCCAAGGCCTCCGAGGGCTAGATGGGACCATCCACGGTCCGGTTAACCGGCGGCTTCCATTACGGTACATCGATTGACCTGTGCTCGAGTTCTACGAGACTTGGTGATGAAGCGCCTGTGGCATCTGTCATTGAAGAGCCCGACTCTACGGACCATATGACTATGAGGGATTGCTTGGCGGCCGTCTACGACATGTTGCCGTCCTTGCCACATCCAACGACGATGTGGTCATCCGTTCTTTGGTATCCACACGGGACCGCCCACAGTCCGGTTCTCCGGTATCTCCATCGGGCCATGACCAGAGCGACTGGCTTGTTCACGGGTGCTACGTGACTTTCTGATGATGTATCGGTTCTTGCGGTGCTGGAAGATCTGGATGCGGCGGACCACCTGTCACTGAGGGATTGTCTGGCTGTCATATCTGATATGCTACCGCCGCTGGCCCATCCACCTGTTTCAGCCAAGAAGGGTCCGGTTTCGATGATTGCCACGGAGGTTCCACCGGCAGATGTCGGCATTCGATTGTTGGCTGCCACAAGCCCCCGTCGGTTTACACGGCTACCAGTAACCGGCCCGTGCGGATCGTTGTTCCAGCAAGCAGACGGAGCCCTGTAACGAACTGGAAGATTGCTGCGTCATCGGCTCACCGTTCGGTACCGTCGTCCCGTGATCGATCGAAGTGGTGCAGCGTCCAGGGTTACACCGGCTCCTGACGGGACCGTCCACGGTCCGTGTTACCGATTGCAGCCAGTACATTGGATCGAAGTGCCTGTGCCAGGTTACTGACTGATTTTCCAGATGATGCGTCGGCACCTTCCATTATAAAAGATCCGGACGCAGTGACCCACATGGCTGTGATTGATTGTCTCCCGTCTTCAACCTATCCTTCAACGGTGTGGCGCCGGCTTTGGATGACGCTGTTTCCGGCGGGACCAGACGTCTTCCTAGAACTTACAGATTGGCACGTCCTGTCGATGGCTTCAGTTCAGCGTACATGTACATGGCGACCATAACTCCTCATGTGCAGGATGCCAGAGGATATGCCTTGTTCCAGCCGTCGACTTTGATGTTGGTCTACCTTATATCTTCCGTGACGTCGATGTGCACTACGATTGCACACTATCGTCAACCGACTTGCCTGAAGCGATCCATTCTCGACTTTCAGCACAAGCCGGTAATCTTGGCAGACCTGTGGTCTACATACGGCTCTTTGCCGTGAAGGGGTTCGACGTTACAAGCATTCCGGGTTGGTGACGAAGACAGTCTACTGGTCCGGTCACTTGTGTTGAGATCCCGTGCACCGATGTTCGAGGAAGGTTCAGCGACATTGAGCAGATCGTTCTCTATATCCGGTGGCGATGCAAGACAGTCGCTACTTCTGCTGGTTCCGGAAGTTATCCAGTTGCCATCGCGTGGTACGGGGATCATTGCGGCCTATCAACTCACTGACGTTCACTGTTGTTACCGCCAGAGTTCGTGATCGATGCTGTCTAGATGGTCTCTGCTGCTGTTTCGCACCGGGTGGTGTGACGACCGTGGATTTTAGCCGGTTGCTGTTTTGCGTTGCTTCACTTCCAGGTATATCGGGCATGTAGCGTAGTTTGTTTCTGAATCCATGCATTCAGTACAATAACGCAGATTTGCTGATCCGGTTACCAGTCGCCTTGCAGTCCAGTCCCTGTTGGTGGCTGTGGTTTCCAGATGAAGCCGATCTACACATCAGCCTGTTGGAGATGTTGGCAGTTACGTCATCCTTCATTGGCAAGAGATGCCGTCAGGCGCCTCTCTCATGGTAGCCACAGACAGTACCACTGCAGTGGCTTATATCAACCGTCGGGGCGGAACCCACTCCAGCAGTCTGCTGCAGTTGACTTATCGTCTCTACAAGCTGGTTGACGAGATTCCGTTGCAACTTCGGGCTCGCCATATTCCAGGGGTTTCCAATGTACTAGTCGACACACTGTCTCGGCCGTTGTCTCCACATCCGACGGAATGGATGCTCCATCCCGAAGCGTTTCGATGGGTGTGCGACAGACTTTGCACACCAAACATCGATCCTTTCGCCACACGATTCAACCATCAGCTGAGGGTTTACGTGTCTCCGGTGCCGGATCCCGAAGCTCTGGATCTCGACGCATTGGCCATCAGCTGGGAACAGATGGACGCATACGCTTTTCCTCCACCAATCCTCCTTCCAAGGGTGCTTCAGAGGTTTCAGCTGTACCATTGTCGCCTGTTACTCATTGCTCTGATGTGGCCATCCAGGATGTGGTATCCAGATCTAATACGTCTTGCCGATCCACATCCTTTATCGTTGCCAGACTGGGATCATCTGTTGCTGCATCCCACGTCAAGACTATACCATCCACATCCGCAGTTGTTCCAACTGCATGCGTGGACTGTATCTCCAAGAGTTTGAGGAAGAAAGGTTTTTCTTCACAGTCTACGGCGGCCATTTTGAAAGCGCACAGATCATCTACTACTGCGGCTTACAACGTCAGATGGCTTTGTCTTCACCGATGGTGTGTCCGGCAAAAAACTCTACCCTCAGACGATTCAAATACCTTGTCTTGCTGATTTTTTTGCTGTATCTGCGGACCACTTTACGATTGAAGGGGTCTACCATCGCTGGGTACGTTTCGGTCATCGCTACTGTTCGTGATGTCACTACTGGAACGAAGTTATCGGGTATTCCTGAGATCCATAAGATGATCAAAGGGTTTCGCCTTGAAGATCAAGTACACCGGTTTCGGCCACCAAGATGGGACCTGAATCTGGTGTTACGAGTGTTATCGACCGCACCTTATAAGCCGATCGAATCCTCTTCCCTGCAAGACTTGATGCGGAAGACAGTGTTTTTACTCGGTTTCGCCACGGCTGCCCGTGTCTCAGAACTCCATGCTCTTGATGTAGACTTCGTACGTTTTCACCGAGATCGGCGTGCAGTCAACTTGGGGTTACTCATGAACTTTGTTGCAAAGAATCAGTTACCAGACCAAGCGCCTCGTTCGTATGCTGTGCAGGCCCTCTCCTCTATCGTTGGTCCAGCGGACGTTGAGGACTTGGCGTTGTGCCTTGTTAGAGCCCTGCACCAGTACATCGAGAGGACCAGATCTTTTCGACAACATTGCAAAAGACTTTTCCTCTCCTGTAACCAGAGTCGGTTGAGGGATCTTACCAAGAACACGGTGGCCACCTGGATCCGGTCTTCTATCCTGACCGCCTATCAGAAGGAGGGTTTACCTGCTCCGTCTGCTTCTAATCCACATGAACTCCGTGCCTTGGCTGCCACGATGTCCCTGCACTGCAACACACCCATTCAGCACATTATCACTGGTTGGTTCTGGGCTACGGACTCCATCTTCGCCAACTATTATCTGAGGGATGTCTCCACAGAAGACGTTGAGGGGTTCCATCATCTGGGTCCGGTTGTTGCTGCACAGACTCTGTTGAATACAAGCCGTCCTCGTCGCCGTTGATGTCTGTCTGATTCTGGGCTGCATACCGAGATGTCCATCGAATCGACAGATGAGGATTGCTTAGACTTTTGTTCTTTTGCACAGTTCATGTACTGGTGCCAGAACTTTTGTCTCGATAACCTTTACCCTGCACTGCATGTGGTTATTGGTTGTCGTTATTGAACTAACAGATCTTTGGTGTACTAGACAGAAAACACTCGGGGGTCTTGTTTTGTTCAATGTTCTGACGGATGCACCTCATTAGGTTGTCGCTTGTTATTGAAAAACTATAACACTTCAATACGTGAGGGTTACCTAACACCTGCATCCCTGGTGGCTACGTCTTCCCACCCTGTCAGAACCAGCATGAGATGTGGCTTCCGCCTCCTGGTCCATGTGTTCTAGGAGCCGTACCTGCCACTGCTGACGGATGCCACCATTCTGGTTGTTGTTACTAACATCACCTGCATTGGTCTGTGACAGGCATCCCTAGGGGGAGAGCTTACCAAGGTTGGCCTTATTCTTCCACTAGTCAGCCTCTTTCCAGTTGGGGAGTTATCACAAGCATCTACGGATTTTGGCACCCACCACCATCTGTTGAATGCTGCACTTTTTGAGGACAGGTAATGTGAAAAGAAATGGAGAAAACTTGGAGTGTTTTCTCTTTTATAGATACATTACCTGTCCTCAAGATTCATCCCGCCCGGGCCTCCCCGCTTCCTGTTCTCCGTGCGATGCGCTGAGGGAAAAAGAAGGAAGTTACAGTCATGTGACCGGAACTAGAGAGCAGTATGCAGTAGAAGAATTTAGGCCATCCCATTGGCTGTTGGGATGTTCAGACCAGACCACTTGCGTGGGGGGGAGGTGCACTTGTTTGAGGACAGGTAATGTATCTATAAAAGAGAAAACACTCCAAGTTTTCTCCATTTATTCATATTAGCATTGTTGTCAAGCAGCTATATAGGATTGCAAATGAATCACTACTCATTTTTATATGGATTACAACTAATATTGTGGGTAGAATGATGGAAATACATGGTGAAAAGATTTCAGGCCAGCTCATTTTGTCCGAATATCTCTTTTGTTTTTGCCTAATTTCGATAATTTTCTCCAGTTAAGAGGTGCACCCCCCTCACCATCCCATATACTTAAATGTTCAGTATAGCATCAAGATTTCAGTTAAACATTTGTTTTGTGTAAATACACCACTAGAGCACATTGATTTATTAATCATCGGCTATTGGATGACACACATTTTGGTAATTGTGACATATAGTCTTAGAGAGGAAACACGCTACTTTTTTCTATTAGTAGCAAGGAATTCCCCATCCCACAGACCAGATTTCCTGTCTTAAGATGATATATGTCAGAATTACAAAATGGTTGACGTGCTCTAGTGCTGTCATTAAGAAAAACAACTTGTAAGATAATAGAAAGAAAGAAAAACAAGATGTTAAAATGGTTGCAGTCAGTTAGACATATGAGGACATGTATATCAATACATGTACTATAATACATAAGGCTTTTTCAACTGATTGCATCTTCTCTTTTCATCTGCACTGCCAACAACCTTCTTTGTACTCACCCGATGCCGAAAATCACAAGGATCACTTTGTGTTCAGGTCAACTCGACTACAGTACACACATCTTGCTAAATATTGTGTACAAATATGAATTACATAATAATTACAACTGCAATGGAGGTGGCCATATTTGCCACTTAACATAGAAGTGACTATATACACAGCAATGAAATTTCACCAAGCTCCATCTAAACTTTCCCATGCAATGCACAGGTTACATTTAGTAAAGCATAATGCAGTTGGGTACGAGGTCTGGCAACTGAAAATAGAAATGTCTTTGTTGAAACACTGTTGAGAGCTTGTACGTTGATGCACACGAACCTTGTTTGGGTGCTAGACGTACAAAGCTTTCTCTGCATTATTCCAGTAAGATTAAATCATTACGGAAACATCCTACACATAACGCGGTGTTTGATAAATATACCGAAACATCCTACACATGACACAGTGTTTGATAAATATATCAAAACATCCTACACATGATGCGGTGTTTGATAAATATATCAAAACATCCTACACATGACGTGGTGTTTGATAAATATATCAAAACATCCTACACATGAGGCAGTGTTTGATAAATATATCAAAACATCCTACACATGACGTGGTGTTTGATAAATATATCAAAACATCCTACACATGACACGGGGTTTGATAAATATATCAAAACATCCTACACATAACGCAGTGTTTGATAAATATACCGAAACATCCTACACATGACGCCGTGTTTGATAAATATATCAAAACATCCTACACATGACGCGGTGTTTGATAAATATATCAAAACATCCTACACATGACGCAGTGTTTGATAAATATATCAAAACATCCTACACTTGACACAGTGTTTGATAAATATATCAAAACATCCTACACATAACGCAGTGTTTGATAAATATACCGAAATATCCTACACATGACGCCGTGTTTGATAAATATATCAAAACATCCTACACATGATGTGGTGTTTGATAAATATACCGAAACATCCTACACATGACGCGGTTTTTGATAAATATATCAAAACATCCTATACATGACACGGTGTTTGATAAATATATCAAAACATCCTATACATGACGTGGTGTTTCATAAATGTATCAAAACATCCTACACATTACACATGATGCGGTGTTTGATAAATGTATCAAAACATCCTACACCTTACACATGACGTGGTGTTTGATAAATATATCAAAACATCCTACACATGAGGCAGTGTTTGATAAATATATCAAAACATCCTACACATTACACATGACGCGGTGTTTGATAAATATATCAAAACATCCTACACATGACACGGTGTTTGATAAATATATAAAAACATCCTACACATGACACGGTGTTTGATAAATATATCAAAACATCCTACACATGAGGCAGTGTTTGATAAATATTTCAAAACATCCTACACATGACGTGGTGTTTGATAAATATATCAAAACATCCTACACATGACACAGGGTTTGATAAATATACCGAAACATCCTACACATGACGCCGTGTTTGATAAATATATCAAAACATCCTACACATGACGTGGTCTTTGATAAATATATCAAAACATCCTACACATGAGGCAGTGTTTGATAAATATATCAAAACATCCTACACATGACGTGGTGTTTGATAAATATATCGAAACATCCTACACATGACGCAGTGTTTGATAAATATACCGAAACATCCTACACATGACGCGGTGTTTGATAAATATACCGAAACATCCTACACATGACGCGGTGTTTGATAAATATACCGAAACATCCTACACATGACGCAGTGTTAGATAAATATATCGAAACATCCTACACATGACGCGGTGTTTGATAAATATATCGAAAAATCCTATACATAACGCGGTGTTTGATAAATATATCAAGTTGTCTGATGCAAGGCCGAATGCTATTCTTGCTCTCTCTCTCTCTCTCTCTCTCTCTCTCTCTCTCTCTCTCTGTTATTAAAATAAACAAATAGCCAAAGTTTGAAGTGTCATTGAGCTTTTCTTCTATTTTTTAAAGAATTTCCAGAAGAGTTTGGACTTAATTCGGATGGACGAAGACGAAAAAAAGGTACAGCTGAGACAGTTAACCCTTCCAATGTTAACCCATCATCAGATCAGTCTGTTCCAGCCCAAGCTCCCAGTACAAGTACAACCACGCAAGATTCAGGAGATGCAACATTACTGTCAAGTGATTTTAATCAAAACCGATCGCAGAGATCATCAAATTCAGGGGGCATAACTCCTGCAATTGTGCTAGCTTCAGGGGATGCAACTCCTACACCACAGTCATGTGATTTTAATAACGGATCACAGAGGCCATCAAATTCTGGGGACATAACTCCGGCAACCGTGCTAGCTTCAGGGGACACAACTGTCACATCGAATGATGTTGCTGAAAATGAATCACAGATACCATCAGATTCAGGGGATGTAACTCTTGTAATGCCATCACAGTCATGCGATACTGATAGAAAGATGTCATGTGACATAACTTCTACATCACAGTCAAGTGATAAAATTGTATCACAGAGTAAGCCAGATACAGAGGACATAACTCCATCCCAAACTGATGCTTTTGAAAACGGGTCCCAGGAGATCTCCGACACTAATCTGACTACAAAACAGTCGACAGAAATTGCCAGTACATCAGATTCAGGACAGACAACTCCTAATCCGAGAAAGCGGAAATTGTCAACTTGCAAACAGGACGACAAACCCCTCGGCACAAAGCCATGGCAACGAGAGACTTTGGAGAAGCCGCGACTCTTGACCTTGAACCCATTCTGTATTCCCGTTGCACTCCTCAAGTTCAAGCCTACACAGACGTGATTCGAGATTGTTGAAAACTGGAAATCACTGAAAATAACTTGATGTAAAAGTCTAAACAACTGACATGATTTGAAATTGTTGAAAATAACTAGTTGTAAAAGCCTAAACAAACATGATTTGAAATCACTGACGATAACTGTTATTTTGTGAAAGCCTAAACAGACATTATTTGAAAAAACCTAAAAGCCTAAACAGTCTTCATTTTAAAATCTCTGAAAATACCTTTTTCTGGTAAAAGCCTAAACAACTGGTGTGATCTGAATTTGTTGAAAATTACTGTCTTGCCTTAAGATGCTGTCATACACATCTTTTGAAGGAAACATTTCCTTTGGTATCCTAGCAACTTGCCATGGCACTCTTATTTATATTAGCAAACCAAAGGCAACACTTGTTGTATCCCCCAAGAGTTAAAATTGACCTTACGACACTCGCCAGATCCAGACTTCAGCGTATTTTGGACTTTAAGACACATGAGAAGCCAGTAGTGGAAAAAATAATAAAACTGTATTAAGGCATCTAAACAAGTGTGTGTGTGTGTGTGGGGGGGGGGGGGGGGTGATTTAGCTCAGTCACTTAGGTGCTTGCATTGCAAGATCGAACCACCTCGTTGGATCCATTCAACTTATTGGGGGTTTTCTCGTTCCAACCAGTGCACCATGACTGGTCAAAGGCCATGGTATGTGCTTTCCTGTCAGCAGGAAAATGCATATAAAAGATTCCTGGCTCCTAATGGAAAAATGTAGCGTGTTTTCTCTGCTGACTACGTGTCAGAATTACCAGGTGTTTGACATCCAACAGCCGACGATTCATTAATCAATGTGCTCTAGTGGGGTCATTAAACAAAATGTAGGTGTTTCCTCTGCTGACTATGTGTCAGAATTACCAGGTGTTTTACATCCAACAGCCGACGATTCATTAATCAATGTGCTCTAGTGGGGTCATTAAACAAAATGTAGCGTGTTTCCTCTGCTGACTATGTGTCAGAATTACCAGGTGTTTTACATCCAACAGCCGACGATTCATTAATCAATGTGCTCTAGTGGGGTCATTAAACAAAACAAACTTTAATTTTGTTTAAATTAACAACTGGAAACCAGGTGTTCAGAAAGTTGCCAAGCATCAATCAA
Organism: Gigantopelta aegis; assembly: GCF_016097555.1. Lineage (NCBI taxonomy): Eukaryota > Metazoa > Mollusca > Gastropoda > Neomphalida > Peltospiridae > Gigantopelta > Gigantopelta aegis. Next base: position 19,192,237 of record NC_054710.1, on the reverse strand, counting down.
ATTGTAACACTATCTGATTAAAGAAAACTAACCCCACATCAGTTGTGTTCTCTGTGAACTCCCAAGTGTATCACTATCTGATTAAAGAAAACTAACCCCACATCAGTTGTGTTCTCTGTGAACTCACAAGTGTAACACTATCTGATTAAAGAAAACTAACCCCACATCAGTTGTGTTCTCTGTGAACTCACAAGTGTATCACTATCTGATTAAAGAAAACTAACCCCACATCAGTTGTGTTCTCTGTGAACTCACAAGTGTAACACTATCTGATTAAAGAAAACTAACCGAACATCAGTTGTGTTCTCTGTGACCTCCCAAGTGTATCACTATCTGATTAAAGAAAACTAACCCCACATCAGTTGTGTTCTCTGTGAACTCCCAAGTGTATCACTATCTGATTAAAGAAAACTAACCCCACATCAGTTGTGTTCTCTGTGAACTCCCAAGTGTATCACTATCTGATTAAAGAAAACTAACCCCACATCAGTTGTGTTCTCTGTGAACTCCCAAGTGTATCACTATCTGATTAAAGAAAACTAACCCCACATCAGTTGTGTTCTCTGTGAACTCCCAAGTGTATCACTATCTGATTAAAGAAAACTAACCGAACATCAGTTGTGTTCTCTGTGAACTCCTAAGTGTATCAGGGAGTGGGGTTTAGCTCAGTCGGTTGAGTGCTTGCTTGAGGTGCTTGTTCTGAGAAGCCAGTAGTGGAGAGAATAATAAAACTATTGAGGCATCTAAACAAGTAGGAGCAGGGGGGTTTAGCTCAGTCACTTGAGGGCTTTGCGTTGAAGGATCGAACCACCTCAGTGGATCCATTAATCTAATTGGGGCTTTTCTCGTTCCAAACAGTGCACCACAACTGGTCAAAGGCCATGATACATGCTTTCCTGTGTGGGAAAGTGCATATAAAAGATGCCTTGCTGCATTAGGAAAAATGTAGCACGTTTCCTCCAAAGACTACATTTCAAAATGATCATATGTTTGATGTCCAGTAGCCGATGATAAGATAAAAAAAAATCAATGTGCTCTAGTGGCGTCGTTAAATAAAACAAACTTTACTTTGTTTTACATTTCAAAATTACCAAATGTTTGACATCGGATAGCCGATCTTTAATAAATCAATGTGTTCTAGTGGTATCTTTAAACAAAACAAACTTCTCAAGCCTATAGGTTGTGTCAGAAAGACCAAATAAATTATTTTGTTTTTCTGTGGGTCAATAAAATTGAAAATGGTCGTTTTGGCAAAATTAATAGTTTGAAGGATTCCTATATCTATATCCAACTATGGTAAACTTCACCTTCTGCATGGGTGCCAAATTAATAGTTTGAAGGATTCCTATATCTATATCCAACTATGGTAAACTTCATCTTCTGCATGGGTGCCAATGGGAGACCAAATGTTAGACATTCACAATCATCTATTCGTATGTATGAAGACTTCAGTTTTAGCATTTCAGAAATATATATTTTAATTTCATCTTTTGGCCCCAACTTTCAGGACCGTTGTTGGGGCAGGTCAGGAAGACCAAATTCATAAATTAATTTTTCAATTGGCAAGCAATTTCTTTGCAAAGCACTCGCCTGTTGCACGGTCGGTTAAGGATAAAAATTCCCGTTGGTGGGCTCATTGGGCTATTTCTCATTCCAGCCAATGCACCATGACTGGTATATCAAAGGCTGTGGTATGTGCTATCCTGTCTGTAGGATGGTGCTTATAAAAGATCCCCAACTGTCAGAATTACTAAATGTCTGACATCCAATAGCCAACGATTAATAAATGTGCTCTAGTGGTGTTGTTAAACAAACATTAACTCAATATAGATATATATACCTTTATTAATTCAAGAACAAACCTCTCAAATTACACCAGAAATCTTATATAACAAATCTTAACAATTTGAAGAAAACAGAACTTTCCTGAATATAATTTAGTCTCAACTAAATGGCACATTAATGATTTATCAAAAATACATGTAATAATAAAATACATCATTAAAATTAATTATTTATAAATTTAAGACATTTTGAAGGTGCATTGTTTTACGGAATAATAGTTCATTTTAATTATCTATAAATATGTGTTTTATGTACATTGTACATATCATTATATAATATATTATTTCAAAACAATAATGCCCAGTTTAATATTTAAACTGACCCTGCTGAAATATAAAAAAAAAATCCTCTGACAGTATACAACAGTCTAAGGCTAATTTCTCAGAGATGTTAGCATATACCTGTATAGGTAATAACTGGTTACTATCTTCAGATATCGGCTTTATCCTGCAAAGGTTGGAATGGCAAATGTCCAGAGACTGCCTAGCGACATTAGCCATTTCATCTGAGAAAGTGACAAAGCAATGACTTAGCTGATCATAACTAGTGTAAATAGATATTATTATACGAGCTTGTGTGTCGTACTGATTTCACGAAACAAGTGTCAGGATTCTTGTATTGCGAGAGACAGCGAGAGGGGGAGACAGAGACGGACATGAATCCCGACAGGTTTTGTGAAAATAGTACACTTCACATGCATGTGTAGTAATTTCTTTATAATCTATATTATTTTTATGAACAGGCTAACAAGGAGCATATCAAAACATTTTAAACATAACCAGGAGACGACGAAACAACGTCATTTTGGTAAGCGATTACACAGAGCTAGACTGAGGCGGCCACACTACATCGCTTCCCAAAATGACGTCATTCATTATGCACGTGACATTATGACACGCATGTCATATTGGTTATATTTCCCTCTCTTGAACTATGTGGATAATAAAAGTAGTTCTGTTCCAAAAAAGCTATATTTTTGGTCAGTGTCAGAAAATATAGAAATTTATCTAGTCCTATCTTGATAATGCACACAGTGATTGTAGAATATATGATGATGCACATAACTACAGTACATAATACACGTATAACTAAATTTCCCTTTAGAAAAGGCAAATTTCAACTGATAATAGCACTTTTTGGTGGGGGTGGGGGTGAGGGTGGGGGGGGGGCTATTGTAACGAAGCATGTAGTCGTAGTCTTAATAAGAAATGACTCCTTGATCTTCTTTTAATTTGTAAGTGGCTTGTTGATGTAAAAACAATCTGCAAATCTTAAATAACAAAAATATCAGTAGGTCATTATAATATGGTTACACAATCATTTGTTTAGCAAATAGTACCATACATCAATACTAAATTGGTTATTAGTGTACCAAATACATTTGCATAACGTAAACACTAATGGAATTATTGATTGTACAATTTGTGCAGGTCTCTGTTTTATTTACATATTAATACATGGTCGGCCAATAGCCATGATTATACATAATTTGAAAATATAATATGTAAATTAAAACATGGCTGACCAATCATAGCTTTAATAAACAAATAATTCTATTAAATTGTTTTTATCTGAACGTAGTTTTTAATTTTCAACTAAAATGTCCACAAGTTAAAAAAATATTTTGTTTCTTCTTTTTTTCAACAAACATTTTTCATATTATAATTTGGTGAACTGTGAAAAAGAGTAAATCTAGAGGGGTCTGGGGGCAAGGCCGATTAAAATGCGAGGAAACGCAATGTTCCACGAGAGGAAAACTGCGGATCCATGAAGGAGAATTCCCACCCTTGATTATTACATTTTTAAAAAGAATGGAATATAAATATTACTTAATATTATTAATTTAAAATGTCATTAATGTCATACATGTAAAATATTGTTTATCAAAAAACAAAAAAATATTTATGTTCCCTATTTCTTAATATACAATTTTTAATACAGTAATGAAATTTCTATCATAATCTTTACAGTTTGAAGGTATTCCGTTAATCTGTTCATACCAATGCAGGTCTCTTTATTCTATAAGGAATGTAAAAAGCTGCGTCATCGTTTGGAAACGTTACATCTGATGATGTCTTTTATTGGTACTTTGTATTGTTATGCATTACTGTTCTAGAACCAGAAACAAATTCAAAATAAAATATGATTTTATTTGTGTTTTTGTTAATATATATCTTTCAAACTTAATTATAATGATTGTCTGTCCAATATAAATTTTTAGATTTATCAGGTCATGAAAAAAACCCACACAAAAATTGCAAACTTCACCGATTCCCACAGTTTGCGTATGAATTTTTGTGTGTTCATCCCCTGATGAACCTAAAAGATAATAACAGACAATGCTTTAATTAAAAGTTGAAAAGTTCCTCAAACACAATTAGATAATTAAAAGAAAGATATGTTTAACAATGCCATAAAATACAAAGCTATGGTTAAAACTTAACAGATGTCTAACTTGTGGTGATAGCAACATTTGGTTTAGAAAATGAGATAATGAAATTGCCGCAGCCACATTTGCCACTCATTGACATGCAGCAAAGGGTCTATTATATTCGTTCCACAGGCAGGATGTAGCCCAGTGGTAAAGTGCTCGCTTGATGCACGGTCGGTTTGGGATTGATTCCCCGTCAGTGGGCCCATTGGTTTATTTCTCATTCCAGCCATTGCACCATGACTGGTATATCAAAGACAGTGGTATGTGCTATCCTGTCTGTGGGATGGTGCATGTAAAAGATCCCTTGCTACTAATGAAAAAAGTAGTGGGTTTCCTTTCTAAGACTATATGTCAAAATTACTACGTCTGACATCCAGTAGCCAATGATTGTTTACCATTAAATATATGTATTGTTTTAATTCTTCACCATTTCCTAGAAGTGAACCATAACTTGTGTCACAATTAGGAACTATAGTCAGTATCTCGGGGATACCAGAATTTAATTTTGGATACCAGAATTCAAGAACTCGGTATCCCACCAGGATATCATATAATGTTGTTGGGGTTTTTTTTTCATACATTTTTATTTTTCGCTAAACAATGAAAGTCATCTGGTGAAGTTAAATAACAGTATTTTCGAGCTCGTACCCAGTCTAATGCTATGCCATAACAATATCTCCCCCAACTCATACCCAGTCTAATGCTACACTGGAGCAATAGTGGCATAGCAATAGACTGGGAACCGCTAAGTCGCTACTGTTTTTGTTGGATGTTTCCTCCCTTAATTTTATTTGAGATATTGATTCCACATCTGCAGAAAATTGATAAAGGTAGGTTTATCATTAATGTCAAAATCACTTATAAATTACTGCTAAATATTAATTTATGTTAGTATTATTCCAAAATAGATTCCGTTTGATTGCAAATTTCACAATTTCTGCAATTGCGGCATGGCAATATAGACAGAACGAGAACAGTGCCGTCCAAGTTTGTGACAATGTTATTTATGAATTTCATTTAAGTGGAATACTAAATTTTCAGGTGGGATACCAGATTTTGAAATGTTAGTATCCAACTGGGATACTGCCCCAAATTTTTAATCTCGAACACTGATAGTGGACCGTGATCAATGAACTTTCACCCAGAAGTGATCTGTGTAGTGAGACCCATAATCTTAACATTGGACACGAAAGGCCAATTTCGGATCGGTATATGCGGGTAACCATGCCAAGGTATGTTATACTGTAAATAATAATTTAAAAATATGTATTTGTTTTTCACTAACAAAACTGCAGCATTATAACCAAACAAAAGCACTAAGAATCATGATATACACTTAACTAATAAATGTGATAATTAACAAATATACATGTAGCACAAGTAACTCCAGTTAATACCATGTTTATGAGATTATATTAAGCAATTATGGTACTGTTATGAGATTGGTGTGATGTTTTGAGGGTTTTTCTTCTCCTTGAAATATCATACATACATCAATCTCATGATCACTTTAATCAATTTAATATCATACGTACATCAATCTCATGATCACTTTAATCAATTTAATATCAAGAATTCTGTGAATACTGCTAAAGTTATTAATACATGTTCCCTACTGGGCCCCAACAAATTTTCATATTTTCTAAGTTCAAAGGGCAAAAGTCTGTGAAAAATGGGTAAATCACCATGAAAGTCAAACTTGAACTGTAACAGTACGTGACAAGGCTATATCCATAATTTCAGCTCAATATCATGAAGCAGTGCAAAACAAAAGTTTGGAAAACCATATTTGGGACAGACAGACGGACAAACCGGATGAAACCTAGTTGCAGCGTCTGGTAGGAGACTAAAAACCAAATTACTAGATTGTTTCAAATGAGAGTTGCTCGCACAAATCTAATGTTGCTTAATCCATTTGTGTTTGTGCATTAAATCTATGACACCATTTACATGGCCACGGTGTGTTGGGTAAAAACAAAATAGCTTATTGAATTTATTTGTCTATCCGAGTGTGATTAATATAGCTTAATGGTAATGCACTCGCCTGATGTGCAAGCCAGTTTGGGATCAATCCCATTGGGCTATGTCTCGTCCCAGGTAGAGATACGGTCCTGATCATGTATTAATTACGGTTTTGGTAAACAAAACAAATATTAACTTTTTTTTTAAACTTTGTTTTAGCGTAACCCAAACCCATAAATGGTGGAGTGGAGTGGGAGTAATCACTCACGTTTCCTGGCAAACAGAAAGCCATGCGATGTAACGGCAACCAATTGGACGCTAGTACTTTGTGGTTTTAAATATTATATACATGTAATATGTGTGATTTATTATCCTCGTGGTTCAACATAACCAAGTTAATAATAATCATATGAAGCACACGTGTAATAACAAGTTTAATGACATAATTTTGGGAAGCGACATCATGTTATGACGTTGCTTCTCCAGTCCTAGCTCAGACTGGGCAGTTGAAATATGACGTCATTTCGTCGTCTCTTTCTAGTTGTGGTTGAAACATTTTGAGTTGGGTCTTGTTATTCATAAAGAAAACAACAATAATAATATGGATAATAAAGAAATTATTACACTTGCGTGCGAGTCATACTGATTTTACGAAACTCGTGTCAGGATTCATGTATTACCCTCGCTCTTGCTCGGGCAATACAAACATTCTGACACTCGTTTCGTAATAATAGTTGGTATGTAACGAAAAAACATAAAATGCATATATGTATGTACATACAATCAATCAAATACACAGTTTATAAACATTGTATTATATATTATGTAAACTGAAGAGTAAATTAAAATTGTTACTTATCGTTATGTTTAAAATAAAATAAACATAAAACATGCTAATAATTTTGTGATTAGATATACAGTTGTTAAAACCACAACAGATGATTAATGTGGGAACATTTTCTTCAGTATTGCATTACAATTCACTCTGCAATTCACAAGATTGCTACACAATTGTAAAATGTTAAATAGTAGATGCTAATGCTTCCAAACTGATGACAACCGTTGCTAATAACAATTCTGAAAAGGTAATGTTCCTTGTTAATGAAGATATATGATAAAGACTTTTTATCATAAACTTCATAATTTTAATCGCTATCACATAGTTCAGTAGCACTTAACAGTTTTAAACAAATTGATAAAGGTATTGGCAATGTTTGGTAACGAATATATCACATGTCACTAACTGTTTTATTGAACATGTCACAGTTGAATAACTAATTTAGCACACATCAATAACTTAGGTATCAGCAATGTTTAATGATTTTTTTATCACACGTCAATAACTGTTCATTTCTTTCCAACTCGTTGATTGTTTACAATCTGTATTAATTAAACAAACTGTCCTCGGTTTGCTGCCACTCTACGATGTTTCCGACTCTAGTGCCACTTTAGTGCCTATAAAGGCTTTATTAGTTGGAATGATTTTACAAAGGCAGAAAACAATCTCTTTAAAGTGCATAAATCCAGCATCAAAATATGATAAGTTCTGTCAAAAACTTCAACACATCATAATAATATAAAAACAAAACTGACAGTACCATGTGCAGTATGCAACATATTGTTTACCTTAAATACCAGATGTAAGCAACAGTAAGAATTTGATTTTAAAGAAATATTTTGTGAAGAAAGTGTTACTGCTAGAGTGGCCTCCCTTTGGACCAATCTTGTTTACCCCAGGAGCACTCGTCTCATTCTCTCTCTCGCGCCGTCTTCTTCGTCTGTCTCGCTGTCACTAGCACTAGATGTCACTGTTGGCAATGAGGACGTACATTTCGGGGAACACAGATACTGCATCAGGGGCAGGCGATATTTTCCGCAGAAATCTACAAACTTGACATGTTCTATACGAGATGTAAAGTAAACACCTGAAATAAAGAGATAAAATATATTTAATTGACGGGCCTCGAAATGCTACCGAGTATATATATAAATTACAAGCATCAGGGCTCGAAATGTTGCTGAGTATATATAAATTACAAACATCAGGGCTTGAAATGTACTGAGTATATATATATAAATTACAATCCGGGCTCGAAATGCTACTGAGTATATATATAAATTACAAACATCAGGGCTCGAAATGTTACTGAGTATATATAAATTACAAACATCAGGGCTCGAAATGCTACCAGTGTTTCTGCCAGAAAGAAATGTTTGGGTATGGCACTATGGTTAACAGTTAACAGGTTAAGCCTGCTAAAAACAGCACCAGTATTAAGGCACAGAACCAAATCGTCACACAACACCGACAGTTCCCAGGGGACATTTCAAAATCTTAGGCAACCGGAAGTCAGTTCGCATGAGTTTTACTAAAATAACTGATTGTTCGGTTATGTGAATATATACTAAAAGACAAACGTTATTGTGACACAAAAGACAAGGATAATTGATGATAAGTTTTTACTGCCATGTATGAAACGTTAACTTATAATATGGAAAGAGAAATGTCCGAAGGTATGGGAATGAGCAATAGCCCATGAAAAGGGTGCACCTGCTATATGCAAATGAGCCACATCACTAGAGGGGATCCAGAGCGAAGTTCATACAGTCAGTAGTGAGTGTGTCCACCTTGAGCATTGATACAGGCAGTATGCAATTTTGGTTTCAAAAATTAAAGTGCCATAAGGACTCCCTGTTTACAAATCTTGAGAGCCCGCAAACAATCCAGCAAGCCCTACAGCACGTCATAATATACACTAGATGTTTTCCAAATGGTATACTAGCAATCTTGTTCTAAAATATGATGTATTTATGATAGCTGCTAAGCAGGTCATCAGTTTTGTTAAATATAATTATTTGTGAAACTCAGCTGTTACTCTATATGTAGTAAATTTTGAAATGATCGGGAATAGGATTAATAAAACTTGCAAACGGTTATTAATGACACAAGACAGTACATACTTAGTACTATGGCATTTGATATACCAGTCATGGGGCACTGGTTGGGACATGCTAAAAAAAACAATCCGAGAATGGGTCCACAGAGGAGGTTCAATCCTAGGACCAAAGCACCCCAGACGAGCACTCTATCGACTGAGCTAAACACCACCATAATTTTATAATTAATGCAAATGATAATTTCCACTAGCAAATGTCAGATTAAAATTTAATGGAGACTTGTATACATGCATTGTTTAAATAAAATACTTTGTAAGTTAAAGTTTGTTTTTGTTTAACGACATCACTAGAGCACATTGATTTATTAATCATCAGCTATTGGATATCAAACATTTGGTATAACGACATCACTAGAGCACATTGATTTATTAATCATCAGCTATTGGATATCAAACATTTGGTCATTGTGACACACGTACATGTGTGTAGTCCGAGGAAAGCCGCTAAATTTTTCTATTAGTAGCAAGGGATCTCTTATATGCACTTTCCCACAGACACAAAAAACACAGAGTACATGTACCATGGCCTTTGATATAACAGCTGTGTGGCACTGGCTTGGATGGTTAATAGTAATTATGCATGAATCATGCTACATTATATAATTAAATTTGTTGACATTTTAAATAAGAAACTAAATTACTTGTACACCCAGTGCACTGCAGTAACCAATACCGTATATCTTCGCCTATAAGTCGAATTTGTTTTACCCAAAAATTATTTTATAACTTGGGGGGTCGACTTATAAGAGGGTAAAAATATTTCAATATTTATAAGTTGCTTTTCATGGGTCGACTTATAAACGGGTCAATAAAAAAATAAGTTTTCAGGGCTTGAAATTAGGGACTCGACTTATAGCCGAGATCGACTTACAGGCGAAGATATACGGTAAGTGTCAGTATGGGCATTGAACTTATCAACATCAAATATTAAATGCAGTTTTTTAGATCTATGTAAATTATGTAATTGGATATTAATCATAATGCATTAAATTAAAGTTAAACTAAAAGTAAAACAATTATTCCACACTGGACAAAACATTCCAAATTTATTTCAGACAATGTAATAAAAACTTTGTATGATGCTGTAAATGAAAAATACCTGTGAAACAAATGTTTGAAGATGGGTTGCCTTTCCATTAGTCCGATTTTATTCCCATGGCCAGCTGTGCTGGCATGAGGGAAAAATCAAATAAGACCTCTCAGAGTTTGGTAGAACGTTCGCAATGAGCATGCCCCGACATCGTTGTGTCACTGGTTAAGTAGTCATACATGTAGACCCATAAACCCACAAAACAACGTAATTAGAAGGAACCCTGTTATATGAAAGGCCTTAGTGGAAATGTACTAACCTTGATGCAGGCGCATGTGCAGAAAATTAGATTGACTGGCTGGCGAAGCAAGTGCCGCAGGCACAAAGCCAATCTTATAATCTTATAGAATACTAAAGGAGCTTGCCTGTCATACCATTTTTATGAAATGAGTGAACAGTGTTGGTATCTGACTCGCTTTCGCTCGTCAGATACCAACACTGTTCACAAGTTATAAGTTATAACTTGTTATAATAAAGAACTCTCTTGCACAGATATTTATTAAGACTAAATTTAAAATAATAACAACGGTCAAATTATTTTTTAATTACTTAACCCTATCAAAAATTTAAAACTGTAAAAGCAAAACTTTTGAAGAATTAATGTCCTCTCAGAACATGTCGGTTTAAAAAAATTTCTGTAACAAAATTGGCCAAGTTATATTCCCATGTTATATTCCCAAGAGTTATATTCCCAAGTTATATTTCCAAGGGCTCGAACTTAAGAATTTGTCTCCCACGGCAATTTTTAAAAGAATTGCCCTGGGTGAAACAGTGAACTGACAGCAATTTTGAGCCTGCCTACGGCAATTTTTTTTAAAGTGACATTTGCAGCAAATAAACCTGACTGAAAGGCTATCTTGTTATATATAGACATCTTTTAAATGAACAAATGTTAAATACTGGCAGATTTGCTATTGTTGAGCTGCTTTACCGACGGCACAAAAGTGCCATCGGTGATGCTCTTTACCTACTGCAATTTATATCTCAACGACGGCAATGGCCATCGGAGCCACTGTTAAGTTCAAGCCCTGCATTCCAAATTACTTTTACTATTCTTACTGACCGGAAAGCAACGAGTGGGTTATCCATAAAGCTCTAAAATACATCCAAGATCCTAAATTTTCCAAACCTTCCCTCACCCCGTGCTGTCTTCATTCCTGCAGGCCATATCTGTACTTAGCAGGCCATATTTCTTTTGACATACTACAGGTATATTAAACTAGAGGAGAGTTCAATGGCAAAATAAAAATTTGTTGTGGTAAATCGCCTGGAAAGTGAAACAGTACATGATAAAGTTATGCACAACATTTTATCTTGAGGCATTGTGAAAAAGAAGTCTGGAAAACTAATTTTTGTATCTCATAAATTATAAAGCTCAATGGCCATATCTCTGCGATTAGCAGCAAGGGATCTTTTATATGCACCATCCCACAGACAGGATAGTACATACCACAGACTGTTACACCAGTTGTGGAGCACTGGCTGGAACTAGAAATAGCCCAATGGGGCCATCGATGGGGATCGATCCTAAACCGACCACGCATCAAGCGAGTGCTTTATCAGTGGCCTACGTCCCGTCCCACGAACAAGTAAGACAGATAACGACGGACACGAAACCTATAGTCCCTTCCAGCTGGGCCAGCAGAGGACTTAAAAAAAAAACATCCACACACCTTTACATTTTAGGTTAACACATCTCTGCGCAGACTGTAAATACTGGACTACGTTTCTCAGCAGGATTTTAAAAAACAACATGCACACACCTTTACATTTTGGGTTAACACATCTCTGTGCCGACTGTAAATACTGGACTAAGTTCACTGGCAGATCGAGGGTGCTGTATTTAACTCGGTTGATTTTCATGCAGCGGCCGGCGAGCTCCAGCAGAGTGGGAGGGATGTACACAAGATCCTCCACGAACCGGACCACCAGCGGGTTGTTGCGCAGACTCAGCTCAATCAGGTTTAATGCAACGATCTCCGGCGGCAACGTCGACAGCTGGTTGTTATGGAGATTGAGAGATTTGAGGTGTCGCAGGTTGATCAGCGTGGGTGGAAGACTCTGGAGCTGGTTGTCACACAGGACAAGCGAGGTCAGTCGGTGCAGATAGCCGACCTCAGCGGGAATCTCCGACAGCTGGTTACCACCAAGATACAAGACTTCAAGTCTAAAAGAACAAAATACAAATAACTTAAAATTTGATACAGGTATTTATTACATGTATACCTATTCAATCTTACTATAATGATAAAGACATTTTCAAACCATGTCATAAATTTATCTTGTGTCACACACACATGCAATCTGGACCGGAATTTGCAAATGGGGAATTCCCTTTTTATTCAATACTGGAGGTAGCACCTTTTTATTACTCAAGTCATGTCTGATTTACAAATAACGTCACATTGTATTTAAAACTGGGGCGTAGCGTGATCTGGACCTGGGGGTTTGAATATGAACCAAGTGGACCCTTTTTCTATTTTGTTTTGCACCACCAGAAACTCCATATGTATAAACTGTATGTTTTAGTTCTGAAAGCAGAACATTTGCTTCAGCAGGGGTGTCCGAACCCCATGAAACTCCCCAGCCTACGCCCCTGTAAAACATTATACAAAATTACCACAGAGTACGATTCTTAAGGTTAAGTAAGTCCATAAAGGGAGGATTATTAATAGATTTAACAAAGTGTAGTTATGCTGTCTCGTGGTATATATATATTCTTGCGCAAACTAATCTTGTGCAATAAATAGGGAATGAAAACAATATACATTTATAGCAAGCTTGCATGTCTTCCAACTCATGCAAAATAGTTTGTGCATGTTGTCATTTTGTTTGTGTGTTAGTTATGTAACTTTAAAGAGTAACTTTAAAGGTACATTGTATCTAATGAGCGAAAGCGAGTTTGATACGTTTTTAAACAATGAGGTGTGAAATAATGGTATCTAACAGACACGAATGTATTATTCTATTTCTTACATATCCTCAAAAACCAGGTTTTAAGCAAATTTTAACATCTTTTTTGACTAAAAGTTATTTACAGCCGTTGCACGTGTAGCTATGTAGCTTCATTGGATGTATGGCAGTGGTGACCTGGTCATCACCTAGGAGCAGCCAGTCGTATGTCTTGAAATTGTTAACACATGTACATGTGTAAACAACCACATGTTATCAAAAATAATGCATGGTGTTCTCACCAATGGGTGTGTAAGAAATTCATGTAAACCACTAAAGAGTTATATGTTGTGAATTGTTATAATACAAAAATTAAAAGTTAATTTTTTTTTATCACCTTCATTTTATTCATATATTCAACAAATTCAAACTGAAAAAAAAGTTTGTTTTGTTTAACAACACCACTAGAGCACGTTGCTACATCCCACGGCCCTCTTGCTTTTCTCCATCTCATTCTAACTCCAGCTCATTCTAACTCCAGCTCATTTCTTCCTGATTCGGCAGCTCCTCCTATTGTTCAACTTCTTCCGCTCCACACCCCAGTCCTTGTCTATCCAACTGCAACAAGTGTTCACCTCTTGTGGCTATCCATGCCACATGCCTGTCAATTCCCATCAGCTTTATGTGGAGGTTTAGTCTGACCACTTCTTTTGTAAAATATATTTTCATGGGGAACATGACTTAAAATATGTTGTAGCCACTTGAAGTGGGACATAGCCCAGTGGTAAAGCTCTCATCTGATGCAACCTCTGATCCCTATCAGTGGGCCCACTGGGCTATTTCTCATTCCAACCAGTGCACCACGACTGGTATATCAAAGGCTGTGGTATGTGCTATCCTGTCTGTGGGTTGGTTCATATAAAAAGATCCCTTGAGCACTACTAATGGAAAAATGTAGCAGGTTTCCTCGTTAAACAAAACTAACTTGTATACCCCACTAGAAACTTTGCAAACCAGTCTAAACCACCCTTTCATAATTCCCTGGGTAGGACTTTCCTTTAGCACTGTCATGTATAAAGAACATTATAAAATTTTAATACTTATCATTAATATAGTTAGGGTTAGGGTTAGGGTTAGGGTTAGGGTTAGTGACAGTGCCAAAGGAAAGTCCTTCCATTCCCTGCATACGTGTCTGCTGTCATATGTTTTGCCCTGTTATGAAGTGGAGTCCATGGGGTGTAGCCAAGTGCTACACCAGTGTTTATGCCAGAAAGAAATGTATGGCGCTATGAAATTGAATACAACCAGAGCGTATATCAGAAATAAAATGGGTTACGTTTAGGGTTAGGTTTAAGAAAATCATACAATAATGATAAGAGTAATTAATTTTGTCAAAAAATTAACTTTAAAAAAAATCTGCTAAAAATCTGGCACAAACCCTGACTGTCATATTTATAAATTATAGTACCTACCTAATGTAGTAGTTCTTTCCTTTTCCTTTTGGCTATGTTTAGACATGTAGGCATTGGCATAGCCAGGATTTTATATTAGGGGCTACCACATAGGAGGGGGGCATACTGTATGTTAACCCGAGTACTCTGACTGTAAGAGAGCTAGACGGACATTTGGACATAAACACGCTCTCATTACAGTCAGAGACCAACCTATGTCTTTTTTTGGCAATTCCTGACTACCAAATGGTAGGCAACGAGTCCCACTCTAATACCACACCAATCCTATGTTTGACGTCAAATACCTTTACATCAATCATTTTCGAGTTAAGTGATACAAAAAAATCCACATATTAATCACTAATACACATACTACAGAAAGAAACCCGACAGCACCCACATTCAGCTATGCTTCGTGACACTCCGTCGCAACAATTGCAAAGCTCGGCGATCTATTTCGAGACGTAGACCACGTGATCGCGCACTGGGCGATTCCGCCTTGTGCAGCAGTTACAGGGGCCGTCTCATATCAAGCGAAGTTACAACATGGAAGAGTTGGCTAATGCCGTTTTGGATGAATTTGGATTTCATTACGTCATTAAACCAAAACAATTACACATTATTGATTCCATTTTGAATTTGAAGGATACATTTGAGGTGTTATCGACAGGATACGGCAAAAGTATGTGCTACGTACTGCCTCCTCTTATGAGATGACCCCTGTAACTGCAGCACAAGGCGGAATCGCCCAGTCTCGAAATAGATCGCCGAGCTTTGCAATTGTTGCGACGGAGTGTCACGAAGCGTAGCTGAATGTGGGTGCTGTCGGGTTTCTTTCTGTAGTATGTGTATTAGTGATTAATATGTGGATTTTTTTGTATCACTTAACTCGAAAATGATTGATGTAACGGTATTTGACGTCAAACATAGGATTGTTGTGGTATTAGAGCGGGACTCGTTGCCTACCGTTTGGTAGTCAGGAATTGCCAAAAAAAGACATAGGTTGGTCTCTGACTGTAATGAGAGCTGTTTATGTCCAAATGTCCATCTAGCTCTCTTACAGTCAGAGTACTCGGGTTAACTGTATGCGAGTTATGTTGCCCCCCTCCCCCTACTTCGGGCCTGATGTTTCTTACCTTGTCAAATGTTTAACAGCACTAGTAATGGATGTCAGCAAATTCCCCCCAAGGTACAAACAGCGCAGTTTGTGTAGTTCGGTAAACTGTGGAGGCAAACTTTCCAACGAATTACAACTGAAATTGACAACCTCTAAACTCTTCAGTAGGCCAAAGTCCTTCGGAATCGACTCCGACGTCAACAAATTGTTTTTGGCGATTAATGTCCTGAGGCTTTTCAGCTGGGTTATGCTGTCGCTAATCAACTTGACGCTGTTGTAGCTGATGTCCAATGACACGAGTTTTGTAAAGAGGCCGACTGAGTCTGGCACGGTCGTGAACTCATTGTTGTTGAGTTGCAGCGCACGCAAATCCCGGGCTCTCTCAAGCAAACAGTCCGGAATCGAATCCAGGTTGAAATATGACACATCCTCGGCATTTTCACAGTTAAATTCATTTTCCGAGGAAGAATCGAATTCTGCCATACCGTCAACCAAACGAAATGACAAATATCTCCCCGTTTAGATAAAATGTACTTTGTCACAACATTTTGAGTGGGTTAACAGAGAAAATGGGTTAAGGTTAAGGTCATTGACCTATTTGTTTTAACAGAAAAACATGCCACCGTGTTGCTCTGTATAAGATTTATCTCACAAACTAATTTTCTGTTACGATTGTGCATATATTTACTCAGTATGATTGTGTCAAAACTTAACAAAAACTGTAACAGATTTAGCTGTTATTTTATTTAATATATCGTTATACAACACTTCGGAAAAATGTTCGAGAGTTTTCGTCATACAACGGAGATTACCGAAACCGTTGTTACGGTCATTGACCTATTTGTTTATAGAGCATACTGGCCCCGTGCTTATAAAACTGGTTGAATCTCACTATATTGGTCTCTACAGGCTGGTAGGTACTGGGTTCGGATCCCAGTCGAGGCATGGGATTTTTAATCCAGATACCGACTCCAAACCCTGAGTGAGTGCTCCGCAAGGCTCAATGGGTAGGTGTAAACCACTTGCACCGACCAGTGATCCATAACTGGTTCAACAAAGGCCATGGTTTGTGCTGTCCTGCTTGTGGGAAGCGCAAATAAAAGATCCCTTGCTGCTAATCGGAAATTCTAATTCAACACATTTGTAAGAACGAATCTGATTGGATCTCCACTAAAAATTTCAGTGGTAGAATCATCGATATACCGGTCGCAAATTTTCTGGCAGAAATACGTCATAGGTTTAAAGTCGCAGACCCTAGTTCCATCCAGCGAAAATAAATTATAATTTGGTTAATCTACAAACCTGTAACACATTTAGATCACGTTTTTATCAAATGGAGTGAAAAAGCAGGTTTTATATCGATAAATACCATGGGAATCCCCATGTCCCAATTGCTTGAAATAATTTTGAAAGTTTGTATTCTGATGTCACCGGTAGATGTCGCTCGAAGTACAACAATGCCTACGTCACGACAAATTTCACAGACTTGGGGTGAGTTCTTTTCACCTCTCCTGGAAATGTTCCAACTGTTCTGTCCTGGTTGTATCCCCTCTCCAGATATCGTAGGACTTAGCAAAATTATTGGTTTTAAGGGTTTGTAACGTTTTGTATTGAGATACTCACTTGTCTGAACTTTATTGTTACTGAAAATGTTCACGAACTGTGAAGAAAAATCTCACAAATTACCAACGTCTGTGACATTGAAATGGAAATATCCCCTCTAAAAATAGATTAGACCTTGTCTGCTCAACGGTTTTTTCTCAGACGCGCGTGAGTTTTTCAGAAATACGAAAAATGCATTTTGTGGTATTACAAACACCAGGATTACCAAAAAACACTTCAGGTGAATGGAAATGTATATTCTAAATAATAAACGGTAAGTAAAGTGCAATTTTATTTGTGAAAAAATGAGTTTAATAGCGAAAAACAACGCCGTAATGGTTAACAACTAGCCGTAACTAGGGTGTGTCCCTTTAAGCAAAGAACATGGTTGTTTTGTAATGACGTCTGTTTGTTACAGTGAATGGTGTCCCCAAAAAGAACATGTATCACGACAAAGTCCACCCCAGTAAATATAAATCTCGTATTCTTGCCAACTCATTCCTGGAGTCTGTGGGTCTTACAATTAAACACAACAAAGACAGATCAAGTCGTGATACTGACATCCATCCACAGGTGCATGTCAGGGAGCACAAGTACACCCACCAAGATTTCCCACCATTGCCAAACAGAAGCAACAGTTATCCCCACAGAAAAACCGATCATGCCGAGAGAAACCAGCATCATCACAACGAAAATACTATGGTGCATTCCAGTGAACGGATGAATGGTCAACGGATGACAAACACTTATAATGCCAACATTTTCTCAACTCCAAATGGCAGGATAAGCAATCAACATCAATATCATCCATTCTCAACTCACGTACCGTCTACAGTAAGAGACAGCAATGTTCCTTGGGGTTTCCCAGGGAGCGCTACCAGCAGGATGCCATTCACTGATCATCAGAGTGCTCAATATATACTGCAGCATCTCAATAATCTGTTCCGATATTCATGTACATAAATGTGTGCAAAACGTGAAGTGTATGTGAGAGAGGTGAAGTAGGGGGTTATATAGCCAATGGATCAGCATTCCGGAAGGTTGAATTTGATTAATGTTAACATCAAATTCACAATTTAATATTTCATTTTGGAATATACAAGGCATATCCGACTTAAAACGTAATGAATTTAATAAGTGTTTTAAAAACTTTCATGTTATTGGTTTCTCTGAGACATGGTTAGGAAACAAGAGTGACTTCAATTTTACAGGATATTTTTCAATTTCCAATCCACGCAAACAGTTTGTGCAAGCATCCCGTGGTGGATTGGTTTTCTTATGTAAAACTAGTTTAAAGCCTTTTGTTTCCTTTGTAGCATGCAGTGAATTTACATTGTGGATTAGAATTAGTAAAACGTTTTTATCGGTTGACAAAGATATATTTGTCTGTACTACTTATGTACCACCTGGAAATTCATCATATTGGAAACATTTAACAACAGACCCCTTTAATGTCATAAGTAATGAAGTTTTAAAATATTCGCAGCATGGATCGATAATAATTGGCGGGGACTTTAACGCTAGAACTGCTACCGAGTGTGGGTGTGTGAATAGTGATGGAGTTAATTTTCTTGAAAACATATATGTACCGTCAGATATTTTCACTACCATAGAGACAAAAAGAAATAACCGAGATAATATAACGAACAAATTTGGACAATCCCTCATATCACGAGCAATTGCATCAAAATTAATTATTTTAAATGGTAGAACAGTTGGAGATCACTTGGGACAGTTTGCATGCCACACGTACAATGGTCAGAGTGTTGTAGATTATGTTCTTACATCTGAAGAACTCTACAGCCATGTGAAATATTTTAATATTAAACCACTTTCATGGACATCAGATCACTGTCAGCTCTCCCTAAAACTTAATATATCAGTTAGAAACAAAAAGTCACAGGAAAATCCCCCAAAAATTCAGCCATAAATTCACGAAACGTAAACAAAGAAAATGGCACAATAATAATAGCATGCCACGTGTATACTCGGCAGTAATGTCAGATGAAAACAAAGAGGCACTCAATAGGTTCATTTTGACACTACCACCAACGTCGGATGTAGACGCAAGCTGCTATGTCAACTTGTTTGAATCTATAGTAAATGCCATAAATATATATGCTACCAAAAATCAGAATCTAAATAGATCTCTGAAGAAAAATCTTTGGTTTGACATAGAGTGCAAAAATGCCAAATTGGCTATGGAATCTAATTTCAAGACATTTAATGCTAATAACACACAAGAAACAAAGCAAAGAATGACACAAAAGCTTTATGGCATACAATTAACAGTATCGAGGATAAAAAAAAAACCGAAGTGTTCCCTAATCCTCATGAATTAGTAGACCATTTTGAAAAGATCTACCAAGATCCAACAGTTAACTGTTCTTCTAATGAGGTTGATTATACTAATCTGCAGGATAACCAAGTGATTAATTCACCAATATCAGCACTGGAAATCATAGCATGTATTGAAGATATTAAGCTGAAAAAGGCACAGGCTGTAGACAATGTCAGTAATGAGCTTATCAAATGTCTCTTTCCATTAATACTAGATCATGTTGTCAAACTTTTCAATGATATATTGTCAATAGGCTATTTTCCTCCACAGTGGGCCCATTCAATAATTGTCCCTAGTTTGCACAAAAAAGGTGACAAAACAGACCCAAGTAACTATCGTGGAATCGCTATAAGTAGTTGTATTGGTAAATTGTTTTGCAAAATAATAGATAAACGAATTGTAGACTACCTTCAACAAACCAACCAAATTGATATCTGTCAAGCTGGGTTTAGGCAAGGATTTAGAACAACAGATCACATATTTACACTAAAAACCCTGATTGATAAATATAAATGTAAAAAGAAAAAGGTCTATGCATGCTTTGTAGATCTCAAACGAGCATTCGATTCTGTGGATAGAAGCAAATTATTTAATAAAATTGCTCTTATGGGGGTTACAGGTAATGTTTTAAAAATAATCGAATCTTTATATGTTAATGTTACATATAGTGTTCAGACTGATAAAGGCATATCACAACCATTCCAATCAAACATTGGTGTTCGTCAGGGCTGTATTTTATCTCCAACACTATTTACTATGTTTATTAATGACTTCCAAGAATATTTATGTAACATTGGAGATAAAGTATCACTAGACACAATGCGCTTAAGCCATCTACTTTTTGCAGATGATCTTCTACTTTTATCAGAAACCCCACATGGTCTACAACAGCTCCTTGATCAACTAGATATATATCTTGTAATGACAACAATCTTACTATTAATTTAAATAAAACAATTGTTATTTTTGGTGGCCAAAGTACAACAAATAAGCTAATTTGGCATCTCTCGGGCAATAAAGTCCCAGTTGTAACAAAGTATACATACCAGCAGACATTTCATGCCAGTTATTTAATTCTCTTGTTGAGCCTGTCCTTTTATATGCCAGTGAGGTTTGGGGTACCCAGTTCATAACACTAAAATATTTGGAAACTTTCCTGCCAGAGTGCTTTTAAAATTCTGTAAATCAACATTAGGCTACAGGTTAATAGTCGTACCCATAACTGGGCCTCTAGAGCTGAGCTAGGTTTGTACCCACTCCTGTTGTCTATGGTAAAAAGAATGTTACATTTTTACTCCCATATGCAAACTACGGACAACATTATTTTACAACATGCTTTCTCTGAATGCACAAGCCTTGAAAAGAAAAATATTGGTTGGCTTCACAAATTATATTATTACATTGATGAGTTGAATCAAAAACGAAGCACTGTCAATTATCCCATTCATCTTATAAATATAATTAAAACTAAGTATCACAATATTTTAAAAGAAAACCTTAGAGCTCCAGCCAAAAGAGATGGATCCAGTAATAAGATGCGAACGTACAAATTATGTAAACACAATATTCAACTAGAGCCATATTTATTACACTGTATACATCCAGAACACCGTAAAGCTTTTACTAAATTACGTCTCACTGACCACAAATAAAAAATAGAGACTGGGCGCCATACAAAACCCTTCACTCCCATATCGATCCAGTGGAAGAACGTTTATGTGACCACTGCAATGTAATTGAAGATGAATACCATCATATCACAATATGTAACAACTATAATAGTCAACGTGTCAAATTATATGCATATCTAACTTTCCATAATTACCTATTTAAAAGTATGAGTATGCAAGAAAAATGTATATATATTATGCAAAACCAAAATCCAGCCTGTGCTGGTGCGGTATGCAAATTTGTTCACGATTATACATGTATTGTCCATAATTAGTCCTTATTTAGTAATTTTGTTTGTTTCTTATTTATGCATATGTTTTGCATCCAGTTCCGTATGTGGAATGTTTATATGCAATAAAGTTTTTATCTTTTTATCTTTTTTTAAAGACAATTTCTGTAGCGTTCATATTACGTACAGAAGTCGTTAAATACTGAGACGTTTTTATGTCAGAAATGAACATGTCATTCTTTATTAGTCGTTATCTAATCACGAGACCTGATTAAATATATCAAATTACACATCTATGTTCGAGCCGCTAACTGTCCGACCACCCATCGTCTGCCTAATGACGTCACCAGCTAATGACGTTTATATGCGTATTCTTATTTAAAATGTGACGATTTCCTATTTAAAATCAACCAGCAAACAGTTTAATTAGAATAGGGATAACCCTACTGTGTTTTCCGATTTGCGCTAACGCGTCGCCAATAAAACTAAATTTGCGACAGTAAAACCACCGATATACGTCCGCAAATCGGAAAACACAGTAGGGTTATCCCCTAAAAGTAGCCCATGTAGTGGCGACAGCGGGTTTCCTCTCAAAATCTGTGTGGTTCTTAACCATATGTCTGACGCCATATAACCGTAAATAAAATGTGTTGAGTGCGTCAACATTTCTTTCTTTCCATGGGCGTATGGGGACTCTTTGATTTAGGCGGGCTGGAGGGGTTGATTTGCCTGAAATTTTACCCAGATAAAAACTGCCCGAATTTTCCCCACTGTTTTGCCCGAATTTGGGGGGGGGGGCAATTGTGCCCCCCCCCCCCCCCCGGGTCGTACGCCCATGTTTCTTTCTATTAACTCTATTGAGTTTGAGATTGTACCCGTGCTTATTAAACTTTTAGCGACCCAAATCTTATTTCCGGTTAATTTAATTGTTTGTCGTCTGCTCCGCTGTCATCAAAATGTCACTGGAAGAGACACCCACTGCACTGTCGAAAAAGAGAAGAGGACGGTGGGACGACCACCAAGAAGAGATACACAAAGACTAAAGACTACAAAACTCTTTTCAGAGCTTTTAAAGGGACTGAGAAAGGGAGGGAAGTACGAGAGAGAAAGTGGGCGGAGATTGCCGAAAAAATTAATTCGTAAGTTATGAACACAGGCTCAGTGACGGTGACAGGTACCCCCAAACAGAAACCCGTAATTATAATACGAATGCTATGCTAACATATATAAAGAGTACTCTTTATTATATAACGTTACTATAATATATTTGATGTTGTTGGGGATACATGTGGTTATGTAGTCGGCCTTACTGTTACACAGCAAAATATGAGTTGTGTTACCAATGACAATGTGTAATTTAATAATTTAAAGTAGCCTGTATGTTTTACCTCTGTATTCACTGACGGACCTGATGGGGGGGGGGGGGGGGGGGGGGGGCTTACATGGTCACGATGCTGTCTTGTGACCCAGACTCGCCCATTTTGCCCTTTTTAATTATTATTTGGTTTACACAATATACAACACTGAAATAGCCCAGAAAATAGGTATGTGAGAATCGGCCCCAGGCATCGCATATGCTTAGGTCAAATACCTGGTTTCTGGGTTGATCGCAGTGCAGCTGGCAGTGGAAATGCTGTACTTTCAAGTGCATTTTCTGGGTCGTGGGCGCAAGGTTGAAAATCTACAGTTATACTGATGACGTAGTTTACATTTTCAGCAGTTGCCTCGTCTTCGATTTATTTCCATAAGATTCCTAGAAGTTTCACAAATCGTCTGTTAAAAGTTCGGTATACATAACCAATAAAAAATGCCTCCGATTTACCGAAAAGCGAGTAAAGACTCTTTTCAAACTTATATAGACCTGTAGTATGTGTTCTTTTCTACCTTTATGTGGATTTTCAAGACAATCCTACATACAGCCACTGATTTATACCAGCAGCAGGATCGGGTGTCCAAGCCGTTGATGGGCAGTTTTGTCAACAAACCTTCGATAATCAACCTCAAAATAATGATGGTTAATCTCATTGGAATTCTGCAAATTGTAATCAGAATAGTTTATTAACAAGCAAAGATGACTTTTATATGCATTTCATTGAAATTTGGGATTTAATAATGCCGATGGTTAATGATTTTGTCTGGCATGTTTTGTTCTAAAAGTGTGCATGCGACCCGAAATTAGGTCACATGACCCAAATGCTGCCACCTGATTGGTCCAGACTACTGTTTACATTGAAATTAGCCATGTGCTCAATGTTTATTTTCTACATATTATGGTTTATTTTCATCAGTTTTGATGTTCGTTTTAATATTTTTGTGGTAAGTCTCTAAAGTTTCGCCATTATTTCAATTTGGGAAAGATTGCTGGATCCTGTACTCACTTGATGCACATTTTATTGGAATTATTTCCTTAATGTTTTTTTTTTAGTTTAAACAATATTTATTGCCGTCAAAATGCGGTTTGGGATTGGGTTTTTTTTTGCATGCATTGCTATGCTCAGTAATTCAGTAATGTTATTGTTCAAGTGAGAATAGACCCATCTGATAGAACTTTTTGATAGCTGTCTGCTGGTACAGGTTTTGTTGAAATATTCCAAATATTAAGGAAGTTATGGGCATTTTTCAGAATGGGACTACCTCTATTTACCGGGTAATTAGGTAGGTAATTAATTAATTATTAGTAAATTAAAATGACTGATATTGTGATAAGATGATTTTAAGAGGCAATAACCCATCTCTTAGTGGTGGGAGTCTTTCTTACCAATCATACAGATGAAGGGTTGTATGGCATTTTGAAGCACATTTTTAAAGAAAATGGTTACAGTGTTTCTTTGTTTTACATGTAAATCCATTGACGAAAACCACCCTAAATTAGGCGACTTCAAAATACCATAGCACCCTCAATATTTATCCTATCATCACAATTCAAAGATCATTTTAAATGTCTTTTCTAGCTCTTTCCAATGATACCAATTGCACTGCAATCAACTGAATATGTTACCAACCTTTTTCCAGCGACAATGAGCAGTTTGGTTACTGTGATACCCCCACCATATGCAGCTGATGTGAGTGGATAATACGAACTGGTAAAAATAAAAACAAATTTAACATGTTTGGGGGACTGGAAGCCACATTGTTGGTACATGTTTTTCCTGTTAGCAGTAAATGTGTATTACATCCATCCATTCATACACACACACACACACACAAGCTGTAACGATACTTGGGTCACAATACGATACGTATCACAATACTTAACCTTTCACATCAATCATCGATAATTAAACTGTTTAATTGAAGTTTACGAAAGATGACACATACTGCATTACATGATACAAAATGTTTCAGAATACAAATGGGAAGTCTTCAAAAAAACAAACATAACATGCTTGTTCATGCAGTTCAATGGTATTTCAGGTTTTTTTGTTGAGAAAATTCAACTTGTTAACTTGTCTAGGTTTCAGTGCAGACCGCTGGGTAGTTACAACATCCCCTGCTGTACAGAAAACCCTTTCAGATGGTACAGATGTAGAGGGAACACACATATACCTTTTTGTTTTGAAAAGTTTGTAAACAAAAAATAAACCTATGGTGTACATGATGATATCAATATCGAGGACAGTCTGACTATTAATAGACACATCAAATGCTGGGGAATCCAGCAACTGAACATCAAAATTACTTTTTCATTGCTCTACTGTATATGTTCATAAGTTAAATTTGTAAATATCTTCTTCAACCTTTTTACCAAAAAGTATTAAAACATGAATGTATCGTATTGTATCATGATACACCAGTCCTGAATCGATGTATCGTATCGTTGCCCTCTTATCGCGATACGATACTGTATCACCATATTGTTACAGCTCTAACACATGTATA